>NC_091127.1:133842442-133982442 GCF_040183065.1 Periplaneta americana
TGTTTCAATATCGTATTAACTTCAGTGTGATTCCTTGGTCGTTATGATCGTGCTTTTTGTATTCCGCTGCTTCCAGAAATAATGTATATTGTATTTTATGCCCGACCATGCCAATATGTAGTAATTATTCACCTGGTAGCAGCCCTTTAATGGACCTCATTAAAGTACACCTATTCATTAAAGTTCAGGTGTTCCACCAATCAGAAAATACCATTGTAGCAATATGAAAGCGCAAATATCGACTATTCTCGGATATGCAATCGAAAGACAACTAGCGAAACGTCACGGAGGCTGGAAATCCAATACTGTCGCAGAAGGTTATGTTGAAGAATTGATCCAAAATAAAATTGAAATCTCAAATACAATATTAAACTCAGTCGAAAAAAAACAACACACAAATTAACATCAATTCACAGTCATCTTCCAGCCTTTCACAAAGCACATTCCCGCAAATTCATTTCACCAATTGCACAATAAATCACCTATATTTGAAACAAAGTCAGTCCTGTTACTATAATAATTAGCGTTAATTGTAAATAATATTCAAATAAATTCAATTTATCATCTCGTTTTTCAATGTCTAATTCAATTTCAAGATTAAAGTTTATTTTAATCTCTAAATTATATCAAGGTCAATGTCGACATCTGTTTCTCGGAAAAAATCAATACTTTCGCGTCAGCGCACATCTCACAATTTACGAGGTATTGCACAAGGTCAGTTCCGCTCCTCAGTCAGATAAGAATAACATGATTCTTATGAATAATTTCAAGTTAGAAATATGGTCGAGCATAAAAAGGCGTATGAAACTTGCCTACAATGGTAATTAAGAAGCTCGTATGAAAATTTTGAAACTCGCTTGCGCTCGTTTCATAAACATACTCGCGTCTTAATTACTACCTTTATAGGCACGTTGCATAATGTACTATTTTAAATGTCACTCAGGATAGTAAATTTAAATTCACAAAATATAGTTCACACAATCATTATTCACTTACTGTTACGTCTCCTCAAACATCTCCTTGTTCTGCATGCTTTGTTCAGCGCTCAATGTGGTGTCCTCAAAGGCCGTTCCACACTGCAACACAAAAATTAAATCTAAGGCTGGATCTTAATGGGAGAGTAAAGTGTCCGACACTAGATCTCAGACACCAAGTTTCAGTGTTAAGCAGTGGCACTGGCCGTATTAACACGGGGAATAGGTGTCTAAGATCTATAGTTGCGTCGCTGTTATTTCCGGTGCGACTCCTCCTCTTTGCTTACGCCTTAGGAAGTGAAAGCTCTATAAAGTCTAGGTAGATAGTATCGTTCGCCATTTTTGTTCTTTCGTTGCCGAGTTACCAGACCAGGAATCTATTTGTCCCACCGTTAACCATTATCGTGTCGTAGCTCCTATGATAATCAAACGCACTGTAATTGAGCAAATAATTGAGCGGCAAATAACGTCCTTGTGTGCTTTCTGCGAATAACAACGAAAGAATCAAAATCGCGGGCGATTATATTAAGTATTTATCGAGCCTTAGGAAGTGCATAAGTCATCAGCAGCTAATGACAAGATGCACACGTTTAAATGTATCCGACCTGCAACATGATTGGCTGTCGGAAATAAGAGTGATGGGACTATTGTGTCGGACGAATCTTATATTGTATTTCATTTTCATCTGTATTTTTTAAAATAATTTTGTAAGTGGGCTCGTCTCTGAACACAAGTATATCCCATTCCGATGTCGCTAGAGCTTAATTTAATTTAATTTGTGAAGTACACACTTTCTGACAGCAATATATTTTCTTTATTACTCCCTTTAATTAAGTGTATCGATCTAATTATATATTGTCATAAATAGCACTAATATTTTGTAGAGCACTATGTGTTTATATGGTTAAAAAGTAGCTTCACAGACAATTTTAATCTAGTAGCAATTCCACTTACAGTTGTTATGCTCCATTATTATTATTATTATTATTATTATTATTATTATTATTATTTACCGAACTAGGTTATACCATTCGTAGCGTCCTGACGTAACCCTAAAACTCCAGGATATACTAACCGATAACTTTCCTAACTTGTTTGGGAACGAAAATGCGCTGCCTGGTTATAACTGGCAACGCGTCGCCCTCAGACCAGGTGAAGCTATGTTTGGGTGACTATGGTAGTTTTTTATAATCCCAGTACCTCTTATTTTATTGATGAGATATCTGAATTTTTTCTTTTCTGAACCACCGGTATACGTAAAGTAAAGTAAATCCATGGCGCTATAGCCCTTTGCAGGGCCAAGACCGACCAGCCGGCTGCTGGTCTCATGTCCACATGCCGAAGCAGAGGTGGACGATCATCCAACCAGAATAGAGGTATCGTGTTGTTAGCACGATGATCCCCCCAGCCGTTATAGCTAGTTTGGGAAACAGGATTTTCGATACCTATCGTAGCTACCCAAGTGCATCACGATACTGGGTAGGCACTGGTACATACAGAGGCCGAAATTTTATGAGAAAATTTCTTCCCCCATGAGGACTCGAACCAGATCGCATTCCGTAACGCGAGTCATAGGCGAGATGCCTTAGACCAGGGATGTCGAACAGCGCTCTCAAACTGTGAAACGATTAATACTGTTGCCTATAGTAGCAGAGGTGAAACGACAGTAAGGTCAATCTGAGCTCGCTGTAGTAGTGTTCTGTACGCAGCGTGTTTATCAAACTCTGGCGGCTGGTAAGGACATGGAACGACGATTCAATAGTAACTGGATAGATAAATATTTAAATAAGGACGGAAAGGCACATTGCTTAATATGTAGAAAGGAACTTGGGTAACTAATTCATCATAATGTTAAAAGGCATTTTAATCCATCACATGCTGAAGTTTATGAACCAGAAAAGTTATCCGGTTCCGCTCGTGAAAAGCTTGTAGAGGAATTAAAATCAAAATTGAATTCAGAAAACCTTCCATCATCATCATCATCATCATAATCATGATCATCATCATCATCATCATCATCATCGGGTGTTATTAGAACAACCTTGATTCGTGCTAGCTACAAAATTTGTAAAATTATTGCAACGGCTTCAAAGCTATTCACTGACGGAGAATTTGTGAAAGACTGGCTCATAGCTGTTGCAAAATAGATATGTCCGAAACACGTTAATGGTTTTAAATCTATGTTTGTCTCGTAATATTATTGCAGAGCGCATATCAGAAATGGGAGATAACTTGGAGGGGTAACTGAAAGCAACAAAAAAATGTTTTCTTGTTACGCACTAGCTCTTGATGAAAGAACCGACTGCAAAGATACGGCGCAGCTAGCTATATTCATAAGGAGTGTCGATTCACATTTCAACGTTCACGGAGATCTTGTAGATGCCATTTCACTAAAGGATCGAAGTAGAGGAGAAGATATTTTTGAATCTATAACAAAAACTATGAAGAAATTTCAAGTCTCGCTAAAATCGAAAAAGTTGACGTTTCTGAAGTTGCACTGCTACAACACATAGTACACAGTAAGTTGATACTTTAAACATGATATTAACAACATTATTATTATGATTGACAGTATTTCCGTCATGGATTGGTCCAGTAGATAAAACGCTATTATTATTATTATTATTATTATTATTATTATTATTATTATTATTATCATTATTATCATCATCATCATCATCATCATCATCAGCAGCAGCAGCAGCAACATTCATCCTCATGTAGACTCACATTCTCTGTTCATCAGAGTTCATAAGTGCAAATCTAAAATGAGCTCCTAATAAATTAGTAAGATGTATAAAAGTTATCTAAGTACCAGCCGCCGCATTGGTTTCGCTTTTGTTTACAATCATTAGCCCGGTCTGTCTGCTATCTGTGTTCAACCGTTGAACGGTAAGGGAGGAATGAAAGCTCTTCATTTCACAGCTCGAGAGCGCTGTTCGACATCCCTGCCTTAGACCGTGACGCCACGGCGCGGGACACCGAAATACGTATTGTAGCCTACTATTTATTTGCTATGCTTTCGGTAAGAGTATACTGCATAGTACTAGCCACTAGCTCATTACAGTTCATTTGAAATCAAGTCAGTCTTATTGGACCCCTGGAGCTCAGATATTTGTTAGAAACGGGCTGGTACTTGGTTGCATAAGTGACAAATCCATGGCCTTTTTGTGTTCTATATTATTTAAATTAATGTTTATTTAACGACGCTCGCAACTGCAGAGGTTATATCAGCGTCGCCGGTGTGCCGGAATTTTGTTCCGCAGGAGTTCTTTTACTCGTACATGCCAGTAAACCTATTGACATGAGCCTGTCGCAATTTGAACACACTTAAATGCCATCGACCTGGGCAACCTCGAGCACAGAAGGCAGCGCTATACCGGCTACGCTATCCAGGCCGATCTTCTGTATTATTATTTTCATGCATTTTATACTCATATTCACGTAAAAATGGTATGCAATTCGTTGTACGTAGTTCCTAATAGTTAAGCCAGAATAATAAACTTAAGAAAAAGTACCGTACTTTTTTTCTTCTTCCAGAAAAATACTGTAGGCCTATTTAAGGCAGAGGTCGTTACTTTCAACTATTACCGTTACTTATTTTTCTACTGATAGTGAATAGTGAAAGAATTATTTGTTTTCATGTATTAGTCCACAGCAGCGGTATCATGATTACATCGTGAAATCGAAGACATTCATACTGGTAAGGGGAGTTTCCTGTACATTGCTCTCTGTCTCGCTCACGTACTGAAGGTAAACAGTGTCGGTACCATGTCGCTCTACAAACCCTCTGACTCTACGAGCAGGAACAGAAGGTTTCGTACAGAATGGGAAAAGGAATTTATTTGTTGTCCTTTCGGAGAAAATGTAATATGTTTCTTTGCTCAATGGGTCAATTAGTAGAAGTATATAGAAGCGACATTACAGGGCATTACGCTGAATACATAGACATAACAGGTATTATTATTATTATTATTATTATTATTATTATTATTACCATTATTATTATTTATCAGCAAGTGTTACTATAATTCTTAAATACATGTCTGAATACATATGGGCCTACATTTTCCCTTGAAGGATAAATAATTACTGCACTATAGGCTTATCTCAATTTTTTAATCTTGTGATAACCATAAGCACATATTTACTAGTTATTGGTATAATAATAATACTAATAATAATATAGAGAAACTGTTTGAATATTATGTGCTAGTGTAGTAGGCCTAATGAAACGAACTATCAAGCTATAGAAACTGAAATCAATCTTAAATCATTGTCATGGAGAGAAAGGTGACATAAATAAATGTAAAGGAGCCAGCTATCTATTGGCGAACGAAATAGCTCGTTCTCGGAAGCCTTCCTACGAAGGAGAGTTTTATAAAAGCGTAATGATAAAGATGGCTGAAATAATTTGTCCAATAAAAGTTATTAATTAATTTTGAAAAACTGTGCATTTCTCGACTAAATATCCAAAAGATAATTTAGACGATTTCTGATTGTGTTCAAGAGGAATATTTAAAAAAAAAAACATCAAGACAATTTGTAGCTCTTGATGACAGTAGTGACATTACCGATGCAGCAAACCTTGCGAATTATATTCGCGGGTTGATGAAGAACTCAATGTTAGTGCACAAACCACCACTGGTTGTAGTTTTCATGTCATATACCTCTCCCCCGTCTCCTTACTTCATAATACTCTCTCTCGCGTGCAATCACTGCCGTTCGAGATTTGGTCACTGCTGGTTTACAGTAGGTATAGTCGGAGGCGTCCCGCGCCGTGGCGTCGTGGTCTAAGGCATCCTGCCTAGGACTCGCGTAACGGAATGCGCGCTGGTTCGAGTCCTCATGGAGGAAGAAATTTTCTCATGAAATTTCGGCCAGTGTATGGGACCGGTGCCCACCCAGCATCGTGATGCACTTGGGGAGCTACAATAGGTAGCGAAATCCGGTTGCGAATACCAGCTAAAACGGCTGGGGGGATCATCGTGCTAACCACACGATACCTCCATTCTGGTTGGATGATCGTCCACCTCTGCTTCGGCATGTGGGCATGAGGCTAGCAGCCGACTGGTCGGTCTAGGCCCTTCATGGGCTGTAGCACCACGGATTATTATTATTATTATTATTATTATTATTATTATTATTATTATTATTATTATTATTATAGTCGGAGGCAGCGATTTTGGCAGATGACCGCAATGACATTTCCAGTAGGCGAGCCAATGTTTTGTGAGAACTGCAAGAATGAATTGCGATAAGGCTGTCTGTCGTTTATATGTTCACACTCGCCTCTCGTATCGTCATTATTAATTAATAAACACACCACAGTACAGTCCGATTCATGGGAGTGCCGTAAATGACTTTCGTTCGCCTCCTGCATTTTCTAAATTAAGGGGAAGAAAGCATTGCATAACCAGACCCGATGTCCTCTTTGCGGTAAATGCGAGACATCACACCACATTTTATCGGAGTGTGAAGCCACAGAAGCTCTGAGGAAACGATTCCTGCCAGAGTCCTTCATTATATCTAGCAGGGGGCATTTGGCAACATACAATATGTTAAATAACGTTAAATTTTGTGACAGTGTGGGAAAATTTATGGCATAAGTTCGACAGTTGAGGGTGGAACTGGCCGAGGGGGAGGGAGCCGAGAAAATAAGGGAAAGAGTTATTAATTATTGTTGGAATGATGAAGTAATTAGTGGATAATGTTATTTTTGTATTTATTGTCTTTTTTTTTCTATTTGTATTTTATCGCGTGTGTATGTTTTTTTATGTATTACCTTTATATTTATTAGTTGGATTATTTCGTGCAGTCTCAATAAGGAATTGAATTGTTTATATGTTTCACTGTGTTTTTTTTTCTCTCTTTTCATATCTTACATTTATTTTGTTTATTTCTTTTTTATTATTTTTGTGAAATTTGGTTTCAAGTTAGATTAGTTGTAATTGTGATAATTAATGATAACGGTAGTAATAATAATAACTGTTGTTTTACTATTTTATTATTAGTAGTATTATTTTTGTTTTCTTTGAAGATTCAAACTGTGCATAGTTACAGCACGAATGGCCGTACGGGCTCGTGCGAAGGATCTTGTGTACATGAGTTTGTATAATTTATCATGCATCAATAAATGCACTTATCTATCTATAACCAGAACCAAGAAATTATTGCAAATGTTCATTACTTCATGAAGCGACAGGCGAAAAATAGATATGAGTTGTGTCGAATTGTCTTCATTAATAACAAACTTTCATGAAGTACGAGAATGAGTTGCGGAAGCGATAATAATCGACACGGTGGATAAATAACCGAAAGAATATGTATGCTGAAATAAGAAAATACGTAATTCAATAATCTACGAGATTCGATCCGATACTGTGGATAGCGTAGCTCAGTGGTTAGAGATCCTAATGCGTGTAACTGGGAGTCACGAGTTCGATACCCGGCCCCGGAGCGAATTTTCTCAATTAATAACCTGTGATAATTCGATAAACCAAGCAAGAAATCTCATGTTCCAAAAGTCTTAATGGAAGCAGATGATTATGAGAGTTTAATTTAATGATTTAAATCACGCGTAGCATGTGTTTACAAGGAATGATAATAGGTCACAAGAAAAGCCGTCGATTCGTTTCTTGTGTTTTTTAGTCTGAGCCTGATAGTTGTCGAGCTTGATGGATAAATTTTTTATACCGTAATAATTCGTGTATCTATCGCATCTCGCCGTTAACCGATTTAAATCTTTATTTATTAAGACTCTCCCATTATCAATTACGTAACGAAAAAAAATGTTTAATTTTTTCCACTATCTTCATAGTATGTGTCAGCAATTTCGCTTCTTATCCAATAACAAACAGAGTCCTTTTTCTTTGTGGCGGTCTTCTGAAAAGAATGGCCAGGATTTAAATTATCCTTTTCGTTTTTTGACTCGTAGACTTCAGCACCACACGGAAAGGGATGGATGAAAATTTGGTAATTTTTGGGGGAATTTTTTTTTAAGGAAATGAATCTATGCTAACTACTTAGACCTTGCACTTTGACGAAGTTTTAGAATCCTACGGCGGTTGTGTCATTAATTATTATACTGTCTTAAAAGACAGCGACCATGAAGTTTAAAATACATGCAAACTTTTAAACTATTTTCCCATACTTTTTTCCCCTACTTCTCTGCATTCATGTTGCTAAGAATTTCGCAATTTTTACGCTAGAAAGCTGACATTTTTACTGCATGTTCTTTAAAATATACTTAACAAAGTTATGTTCACACTTTTTCAAAAAAGGAAATAATTTTTGAATAAAAAGAAATTGTCTGTTTGTATTATGTAAATTATATAAATTTGAATATCAGTAGCTTTATTTTTTTTCTCCTACTTTAACAAGGTAAAACTAAAAATGTGAGAACATAGCAAAGATATTGTAAAAAAAATCAGACAAAGCTTAAAATTTGGGAGTGGGCGAGAAATTTAGAAAATATGCAAATTATTATTATTATTATTATTATTATTATTATTATTATTACTATTACTACTACTACTATTATCATTTTAATTGCTGTAGCTTATTTACCAGACGTCAAGATCTTAATTATTTTTTTAAAGTCATTAATGGTGATATTGATTGTGAATCTTTTCTAAGCAACATCAGTCTTCGTATTCCAGCTAAGAGTTTAAGATTTCATATTTTTTTTTTATTATAGAAATTCTAAATCTCTCTCTCCGGTCTGCATGTATAAAATATGCTAATTTGCATGGATTTGGACCTATTTAATGCGCAGTATATACTTTTTGAGTTTTATGTCAGTTATTATTTTATGCCTTTTGTTTAGATGGTATTTAAAAAATCAGAAAATATTTAATTAAGATTGTAGAGAGTAACCTTCATTTTAAATGTTACATATCTACGTCGGCTAGTTGAAAATACTCGAGTGAATTTTTTTAACCGTCAACTCCTTTCTCTCTCCTCTCTGCTCCTTTGGGGGTAAAGAAATCCTCAAAAGTTATTTGAATGTAGTACCTGAAGTTGATTTTTTTTTACATTCCTTATACATTTTAGAAACAATTCTAAGCGATGAGGTGAATAGTCTAACTCAGTTTTATAAAGGAGCTTTTGTTTTAAATTTAAGGGCTGAATGTATGCTGGTTCAAAAAATAAACCAGAATATTTTGTTCATTATTACCTCCCATTTTCTTGCTTAATGTTCGTATTTCGCAAAACTGAGTCTTATCTCCAAGATAAGAAGTCATAGTTAATTGTAGATAGCCTAATGGTTTTAAAACTCTATTATATAATAATAATAATAATAATAATAATAATAATAATAATAATAATAATAATAACAACAATAATGAACAGTAGTGAAAAATTTAAAACACACTTTACAGCTACATAACTTCAGAATAAACTAGTACCGCAGGAAATGAGAGTGAGGTTTCGATTGCATAGACATAACTTGAGAATAAAGAGGCGAATAATATGACGTAGAAAGCATAATCCATTGAATTCTTGAAAATATTCATCTCCTAAATCCATTTCAGCCCTTAAACTTTACTTTATCCTAGTAAACAAATGTATCATTGGTTCCTAGGCAAATTATAACACTAATTGAGGTAGCTACAAAGTTCGTCTTCACGTATCTCACTAAGCACCGTAAATTACGACTAAAGTGCCGTAAGTTGTGATTCCGAATGCAAATTCTGCCTACTAAAGTCGGATGTAAGTAAAAGTGAAGTTGAAGTGACATTCCTGAATACGGCCCACACGAAATACAAACCAGCTCTACTACGCAAATAGCAGCATAAAGCACAAATAAAAGAAACAACTGCCAACATAATTATGTAAGATAAATATTTTGCTATGATTAACCCAGTAATATACATTATTTTAAAGCAATATATACATTAATATACCTGAGAGTTGTCCTTTCTCGTCTATACATCTTCATGGCAGAGGATGACCACTATCTTTGTATTCATTCACATTGAAACGTTTTTAAAACAAGATTTAAATCTGATATACTGTATAAAGAATTACACAACTATACATATACACAGTTTGTTAGAAATACAGAAACGAATTAGATTGTCATCAATCGCGAAACATTAACCGATTCCGCAAAAATAATAAAATATTACAACCGGACGCTCTATTGCCCTCACTGTGACAACCATATTGTCATACTAAATATGTCGTACTTCAACAACCAATCAGATTTCGGCATTATTTCTTACTTTCTGTAGAAGAAAGAAGGAATTGAAGATATAAAAAATATTGACAGGGTGATCAGAAAACTGGCCAACGAGTGCAGAGAGGACAAAAGAACATACCGGTTTTAGTTAAAACAGTCCAGCCCCCTTAGAGCCCCGGAGAACAATTAATGGACGCCTGCGAATAATAATAATAATAATAATAATAATAATAATAATAATAATAATAATAACAATAATAATAATAATTTTAAAAAATGGTATGAAAATTTAAACATTCGAATATTTTAAGTGTAATAAATACATTATTAAATTGCTGTCTTTCAAAGTTTCTCATTGCTATATTCTACATTCTGCTCTGCACCTAAGGACAGACGCCCACGCTAGAATAATGTGAGGAAAATGGGGGTCTCATCTAGGGTAGCCAGATTGTATGTTTTCCTCATATTCTTACTTTTTTACTTTTAATTGTGTATTGCGTAATTTTAGAGATTACACTGTTTTCTCGCAATATAATTATTTTCAACATTTAGTCTACTATACGAAATACGAAATACGAAAAGCCTTAAATCCCATAAGGGCAACGGCCTCCTACAGGAGAGTGTAGGGTGAGCTGAAGGTCTACTACACTTGGGGAGCCAGTCCAAGAGAGCTTACACTATACACTTACAAACTAAACACATAAACAAATTATACTAACTTAACACGAAAAACAATACAGACTAAACACATAAATTATGCAAACTAAACATCCACACAAAAATATGCAAACTGAACACATAAATTATAATCCGAACACAACTGTTCACACTAAACACACGATAAAAGAAAAAGAAAAAAATTGCACAAACTGAATACATACATAATCTTAACTCACACACAAACTAAATACCAACTGCACACATAAATTGTACAGCCTAAACACCCATACTATCTAAACTAAACGCACAAAAACGATACAATTGAACACAAAAATTATACTAACTAAATACATGAACTATACCAACTACACACGGAGTCAAACTATCCAAACTAAAATACACAAAACCATACAATTGAACACAAAAATTTTACTAACTAAATACATGAACTATACCAACTACACACGGAGTCAAACTATCCAAACTAAAACACACAAAACCATACAATTGAACACAAAAATTATACTAACTAAATACCTGAACCATACCAACTACACACGGAGTCAAACTATCCAAACTAAAACACACAAAACCATACAACTGAACACAAAAATTATACTAACTAAATACATGAACTATACCAACTATACGCGGAGTCAAACTATCCAAACTAAAACACACAAAACCATACAATTGAACACAAAAATTATACTAACTAAATACCTGAACTATACCAACTATACGCGGAGTCAAACTATCCAAACTAAAACACACAAAACCATACAACTGAACACAAAAATTATACTAACTAAATACATGAACTATACCAACTGCACACTGAGTCAAACTATCCAAACTAAAACACACAAAACCATACTACTGAACACAAAAATTATACTAACTAAATACATGAACTGTACCAACTATACACGGAATCAAACTAATCAAACTGACACACACAAAAATAACTATATAAACAATACACAACTATACACAGTTTACATAGTGTTCGTAATTTCTTCCAGTCTTTTCCATGCCTGCCTGTCCCTCGCTGTTCTCGTCCACTGCGCTCCAGTCTCTCTCCGGAACACGTCCGACCACCTTCTCCTTGGACGTCTTCTGCTTCTTTTCCCAATGCGTGGGTCCCACATGGTCGAGGCATACGTCCACCTGCTGCAGTCCATCCTACTCACGTGTCCACCCCATTTCCATTTGAGACGTAGCGCCAGCCTCACTGCATCCTGCATACCGCTTCTTATTCGGATGTCGGTGTTCCTTATCCTGTCTTGCAGTCTCAGCTGGAGGACTTTTCTTTCCATTTTCCTCTGGCACACACGAAGCAGGTTTTTCTGTTGCTCTGTCAGAGACCAAACTTGGCATCCGTACAACATTACTGGGATTACGCAGGTTTCCAGAACTTCAATTTTAAGTTTGGTGCTGATGTTTTGGTTTTGCAGGATGAATTTCAAGCTCCAAAATTTTTTCCAAGCCAAACATATTCTTCTTCGTATCTCTTTCTCTCTCCTACAGGAGAGTGACACAATTTGTCCCAGGTATACATACTCGTCGACGTATTCCAGCGTCATGTTGTTAATCGTTATAGGGGTGTTGTCTGCATTTGTCATTAGTTTAGTTTTCTCCGGGTTCATTTGGAGCCCAACTTCTGAGCTTTTCTCGCAGAGTTCAGTCAGCATTTGTTGTAGTTCCTGTCTTGATTTGGCGAAAAGTACAATATCATCCGCAAAGCGTAAATTTGATAGTCTCCTACCGTTGATGTTCAGCCCGTATCTCTTTTTGCCCCAGTCCATTTCTCTAAATAGTATTTCTAACAGACAGGTGAATAATTTTGTTTCACTCCCCTCCCTAATTTAAATGCTTCTCCTTCCACCTCTGTTCGGATTTTTGCGTAACTGTTGATGTAGATATTGCCCAATAGTCTTATAATTTTGTATTCGACTCCCATTGTGTCTAGAGCTTCAAGAACTTTAGAATGCTCCACTGAGTCAAAGGCCTTGCTGTAATCTACAAATGCAATATATACTTTCATGTTGAACTCGTTGAC
The DNA here is from genome assembly GCF_040183065.1 of Periplaneta americana. Lineage (NCBI taxonomy): Eukaryota > Metazoa > Arthropoda > Insecta > Blattodea > Blattidae > Periplaneta > Periplaneta americana. The sequence continues at coordinate 133,855,326 of NC_091127.1, forward strand.
TTTTTCTGTTATTTGATTCACTGTTTGGAGATGGTCGATGGTACTGAAACTCCCTCGGAATCCTGCTTGTTCTGGTGGTTGATTTTCGTCCAAAAGTTTTGTTACTCTACTTGTCAATATCTTTGTGAATACCTTATATAAGCTAGACATCAAACTGATAGGCCTGTAATTGTTCAGGTCATCTTCCCTTCTTGTGCAGAAGTATTATTGTGCTTTTATACCACTGGCTGGGAAACTCTTCCGTTTCTAGTATGGTGTTGAATAATTGTGTAGCTGCTTGGACTACTATTTCCTGGCCCCACTTCAGGCATTCGTTGAGTATTCCGTCTTCTCCTGTCGTCTTCCCATTTTTCAAGTGGCCTATGGCGTTTCTGACTTCGCTGATTAGAATGGGTGGAATTTCATCATCCCTTGCATACATGGTTTCGATGTCGCTCCTCAGCAATTGGGCGCCTGTATACAGAGTTCTGTAGAATTTCGTGGAGGCTTCTATTATATTTTTCCTCGAGGCTTGCCTGTCTCCATCGGTCCCCTTCACTCCTAACATCCAATGTTTGCCTTCGCTCAAGTGAATCCTTAATTTCTTTACCGATCTGCATTCCTCCAAGATTAGCCTGGTCTTGTCTGTAGTATACTCTCTTAGATCCTTTCTTATTTCTCTCTTCGTTCTTTTGTTTAATTCTGCATATTCTGTTAACGAGTACTCTTGGGCTGCTTTCATTCTTCCTCGTTCTTCTATTAAGCTTATTGTATTTTCGCTTAGTTTATGTCTTTTCTTTATCCCATTATTTCTGACTAGTGAATCGTTCGTAGCTTGTAGGATACTGTCTTCCATGGTGTTATAGAGAGTCTGAACTGTTGATTCTGCGATATGATATTGTTCAAGTTTCTGTTGTAATACTATCTTGTACTTCTCTATGTCGATGTTTTCTGCATTTGATCTGTGTTTCGGTGTGAAATGGCATTTCCTTCTGGGTAGCCTAATGTAAGCACGAAGGAGTCTATGATCTGTATCGAACTTCAACCCGCTCCGCACTTGCACGTCTCGAATATCTCTGAGGCTATTGCTTAGGATGAAATCAATCTCGTTTCTCGTTTTCCCGTTCGGAACCTGCCAGGTCCATTTGGAAGCTGCGCTTTTCCTGTAGAATGAATTGCTTATCTTCAGCTCGTGCTCCTGTGCGAATTGAATCAATCTTTCCCCTCTCTCATTCCTTTATCCATAGCTATGAGGACCGATCGCTTCTTCTTCAACATGGTTCTTTGTGCCTATTTTGCTGTTAAAATCGCCAATCATTAATGTCCTTTGCGCTCTATAAAAGTTCATTGTTTTGTCCAGTTCACTGTATAATTGTTCAACTTCCTCTTCTGTGCTAGCTTCTGTTGGTGCATACACTTGGATTATTGCAAATTTTTGTTTGTTCACATTTAACGACAGGACCGCTATCCTTTCACTAACTCCTCTAATTTCTTCTATGCAGTTTTTAATCCTTTTATTTATTAGAAATCCCACTCCCTTCTGCCCTTTTGTTTGACCAATGTAGCTACCTATACTGTATAATGTAGAGATGTATTTTTTTATAATCCTACGAAGTTTGTGATCACATGCAAGAAGTAAGTGTTCTGTGGACTTAATAAAGTTTGAATTACAAGTATTTTCCTATTTCAATCAGTCATGCAGAAAATTTATCCTGGACAATAAAAATAATGTATTACTTCAGACCGCCAAATCATCTCTTAAATATGAGTAATGTCAGGAATGCTTCATGTTCTTCTAGGCATGAATGGTTTCATTACACTTCGATATACTGCAAATATACAGGCTAACCTACAGCTTCTGTAAATGTACTATTTTATAAATAAATAGAGTTAGGAATCATAATGAATCTTTTGACTAAGGATTAACAGAAACCTACACAGAGGGTTTAAGGTGATTAGTCAGTCCGTTGATTATAGAACAGTTTTTTTTTGTATATACAGTATATATCTGTGTGTGCGTGCGTGCGTGTGTGTGTGCGCGCGTGTATATATATTGTCTTTATTACTTTATAGTAACGAGGAAAAGATTATGCAGCGACAACTGGATTTATCTCGAAAACTGTGTGCCGGGAATTGGTCCCTTTTCTTACGCATGCACACATACTGTATAGACTACTGCAGTTCCATAAAAGTGGTTATATATGCATTGTTTTTGGAGGTGGCTGTCCATCCGACTCCAATAGAATAATCGGGAATATATGTTTACTCTTATGTCTCTCCCATCCCAGCTGTAGTTTGCTTGCGACGAAGATAACAACCGATCTCGCTGCTATGAGAACTCGCTCTGGTGTTCTGATTAACAAAATCCATCTGCCTAAATCGATGGCGCCCACTATATACTGTACGTACGTACTGTACTGTACTGTACAGTATTACTCCTGAATATTGTTTACTTCTACCGTCGGTTCAGAAAAACTAAGGCTTAAGAAAAACTAACTTTCGACCTCGTTCTCTCACAGAAAACATCTACAATGTTTACCGATTGTCCCACAGACACATAGCAATACTGCATCCAACACATTTCCAAACGTACGGCTATGCTACGTGCAGCTTCAATCAGTGGCGTACTGGCCCATAAAATATTTCATGTCTTTATGTACAAGTTAGAACCCGTAGATCCCTAGTTTCCTACCTGAAAATACTTACCTAAGACCTCTCTACAACCATTTAAATTTCTTCGGTTGAATTCTGAAAAACTCTGTATATAAAAAGAGACCCACAGGATGTTTCTATTGTCCACACCTGTGAAGTAACGGTTAGCGCGTCTGATCGCGAAACCAGGTGGCCGGGTTCGAATTCCGGTCGGGGCAAGTTACCTGGTTGAGGTTTTTCCGGGGCTTACCTTCAACCCAATGAGCAAATGCTGGGTAACTATCGGTGCTGGACACCGGACTCTAATTTCACCGGCATTATCACCTTCATCTCATTCAGAAACTAACTAACCTGAGATGTTGATACAACGTCGTAAAATAACCCAATAAATAAAAAGAAAGAAGGGATGTTCTATTAGCGTGAAAAAATTTTCTGATCTGTGTAAAATAGTTCCACAAATGATGTTAATTAAGAAAAATGCATGCTCGCAGCTCAGGGTAGATGTATGAGCCTCCTTAATATAACAATTCAGAAAATCGTCTCGAAATAGTAGGCCTGTATTGCCGTTAAAGTTCAGTCACTGATTTTTCCATTAACGCAATAATTTCGCTTTCTAATCATGTAAAACAAAAATGCAAAATAACTTCATCAACTTGCAATCATATAGTTTTTATGTTCCAGATGGAGCGAAGAGGACCGCAGGGGCTGAAACAATCAACATTTCGAAAAATCAATCTGCTGAAGAAGGCAATGCGAACCAGGCTTTGACGATCGATGCCACTGATAAGCCGAGTACACAGTCTGGATAGTAGAATTTTTCCTAGGGCTAATGAAAACAAAGTTCTTCGCTAGAATTCTCATTTCTACGGGAAGAGAATTTACAGAAATACCAAAAACAAAACACACAGTATACAGAAGAAAAAGAAATACGAGAAGAGAGTTTAGAAGAACATAGCTACAGTGATAGATTTCGGTAGAATATTAATGTGCGCATATATTGTAGATGAGAATTTTTCAAACTAATTTTCATCGTCATCGTCATTAATATTGACACATTGTATTTTATATTATTACATTGACGAGGCCTCTTGTACTATTGTACCTTCGGGCCAATAAAGGATATGAATATGAATATGAATATGAATATGAATATGAATATGAATATGAATACGAATATGAATCATCATCGTCATGCAAATCTGGCTTTCAGGTAGAACAGGTATGCTCATTCTCTGACTCCCGATTACGTTCTGTAATCACAACCTTGGAATGTAGAGCGTGCTGTTCCTCGTTCGAAGCTCGACGGATGACTGCGGAAAGCAGTTCAAGTACTTACAGTAGTAAACGTACGAACAGAGCGGGACAATGACAAACGATCACTCCGTACAGCGTGAGAGGAACACTATTTCTGTTGTGCGTTCGGTGAAAACATTAAATGTTTACTATATTGTAAGGTACTGTCAGGAATACTACTGAGCAACATAAAACAACATTATAGGGTCTGCCACCCAGAACATGCTGTTTTCTGTAATATGTATTTATATACCAACGTTATTATTATTATCATTATTATTGTTATTATTATATTTATTATTAGGCCTATTACTATTATTATTATTATTATTAATATTACTATTATTATTTTTATTATTAGGCCCATTACTATTATTATTATTATTATTATTATTATTATTATTATTATTATTAGTGTAGTGATTTTATTCCAGCAGAAATACATGTTTTGATAAAATAATTTTTCAGGGGTGCAACGTGCACTACAGCTTCAAGAATTGAAAGCACTTAATGAAAGGTCAAACATTGAAGAGAGTCGAACAATTCAGAGTCTGTGTTTAGGAGCAAGTTATGTAGTACGTTGGGAATTAGCTAAGGCACTAAAACCCTTCACGGATGGTTAACTTGTAAAGAGATGTATGGTGCCTGATCAAAATATAGCTAATTATATCTCTGTAGCCTACTGGAACAGCTCAAATGTGAATTCACAGAATATAGATTTAGTGATTTTGAACGTATGGAGAGTGATATTAATCTTTTTGTTAATCCTTTCATAGTAAATTTAGTACAATTCGTGAGAGTGCAGTTCCAGGACGAGTTAATTGATCTACAAAGTAACGTAGAATTCTGAACTAAATTCAGAAATATGACTTGACAAGAATAGAATTATTAGAAAAATGAACAAAACGAAATATCCCAAGATGAGCTTATTCGCTGCCACTATGTTAGCTACCTTTGCCTGACATATGTGTGCGAAAAATAAAATTATTTTCGAGAATGAAGTTTACTAAATCGAAACATAGATCCCGATTAACAGATGAGCATCTTTTGAAGCTGCGCATTGCAGTAAATTCGTTGGAAATAGATTTCCTATTACTTGCAGAAAAGAATGCACATGTTGAATAGACCGCAATGTGTGGTGAAATATGAAAATAACATTATCTATGATATAATAATAGCATAAATATATTAATTACTGTGTAATAAATAATGTAATAACTGAATATTACAGTGTATACTCTTTTCATTTTCAAATTCAGTTTATTACCCGTATTTGTAAGAGTTAAGAACTATGCCACTGGCGGTGCTGCAATGTACAGTACGATGCAATGTAGCTGCGGAGCCCAGTCCCTACACTGTGTGTGTTATGCAGTGCAGTATCATCCGTGTAATCGGCGCTTTTACAATTTTGAGCATACCTGAGGTAGAAGCTCCCTGTGAAGCAAGCTTGAATAATTTCAAGGGAAAAATTGTTCCGGGCCGGGTATTGATCCCGGGACCCTTCGCTTAGCGCACGAATGCTCTACTGACTGACTTTCTACCTGAAAGCCACATTTATTAGGAATATTACAACAAAAATTCTAAATGATAGTTTATTTAACGACGCTCGCAACTGCAGAGGTTATATCAGCGTCGCCGGGTGCCGGAATTTTGTCCCGCAAGAGTTCTTTTACATGCCAGTAAATCTACTAACATAAGCTTGTAGCATTTAAACACACTTAAATGCCATTGACCTGGGCCGGTATCGAACCCGCAACCTCGAGCATAAAAAGCCAGGGCTATACCAACTACGCTACCGAGGCCGACTATTAAAAACAATGGTTTATGAGTAATTATGATATATTTAGTGATATAACATTCAGTATTGAGGTTATATTCTTTAGAATTATTTTTTTTTATTTCACCTGGGATAGGAGAATGTTTACATTTTAATAACTTAATTACTGATTTCACTCCTGAACATATGAGGAAAAGTAAACGATAATGTTCCTATCATTCAGATCAGATTCATTCACGGAACCAGGTACATACTTATAATGTTTATTCGTACATAGTAAACGGATCCTACTCAGAGTGCTTCCGTCTCTGCAGTCAATCTCATTACGTCATTGTCCCAACATTCTTTTATCTACGGCGAATAACCTGTGTATCGTTAAACTTAGAATGTTGACCAGTAACAAGTTTTTCTAATCAATCTTGTTCTGAATGTATAAAAATTACGAAGCTAAGTTTAATGTAAAGTATTTAAATTTTAAAGTATGCAACGAGAGACAATCAAAAGACGGTATGCAGTGATGGATAAATCAGAGATGTGAATTCGTGCGAAACCCCTTCTCGCCGCCAAAAAGGAAAGAATAAAAATAGGGTTTTGCGTAGGACTATATCATGATAAATAAGAACATTGTTTTGTTTTCAACAAAGGAGATAATATTAAAATAGTAATTGAGACTAATAAAGAAGAAATAACGCAAACTATTAAAAAACTTAAAAATCGTAAATCGGCTGGACCCGATGAAATAGTAAATGAAATGTTAAAATATGGTGCCACAGAATTGATTTCCGAAATAACACTTTTAATGCAGCAGATTTTTCAATATAATCAAATACTAGAAGAATGGAAGTTAGGAATCATTATACCTATGTTTAAAAAAGGAGATAGAAACCACAAAACTATAGACGTATAACATTATTGAATACGTGTTTAAAACCTTCGAACATAAAATAGATAGAAGGGGCAAGGCTTGCTGGATAGTGGCACCAGAGTGCGATCAGCTGATCTAGGGCAGAAGTGATATGGCATATAGAAAGGCCAATGTATGTCTAATGGAATATGAGTGTTTTGGATTGATTTTGGCACAAAAAAGTTATAAATAGCGATAATATTTCGTAGGTGGTTACACTTGATGCATATTAATAACCTCACTGCAATGTATTAAAGCGCGATAGTGTTATTTAATTATGTTTATTTCGGAAAACTTCAGTGCGTGTACGATTTCCTTACTGCCAGCAATTTATCTTTAAAAAGGAGCATATTTGTGTGTGTTTATCGAATGCGCTTAAGAATTCAAATACAGAAAAACAAATAGGCCTAGGCTTACTTCAAGTTACCAAATTACCCTATTCGTTTCGTGTTCCTGTTACTGTTTTGCAATCGAATCTTCAATACGTCTCAGATTATTTCAACAAAGTAACTACAGTATCCTATTAAATTGTAGAAATGGTAATGACATATAATTGCACCCGCTCGTCTCCCCCCCCCCACCTTGGCTATACGTCTATGGATGAACTGAAAGTTATCTAGGTGAAACTAGCGTTGAGGTAGTTCGCGTGATTTTGGAAGTGAAAATAGTTTCATTTAGAAGGATTTTTTTTGTGGATATGCAGTTGATCGTATATGCAAGTCATAACAAAAGCCTAAACTAACCAAACCTAACCTTTCTCAGATTCGAATATGCAAGGTGTATAAACTGAGTACAAAGGGAACTACCTAAGTGCTGGTTTAGCTGAAAATTGAATTACAGCACCACCAATTTTCAAAACTATATCAAGAAAATGGCATCGAAATGCTGCTCAATGATCTAGAAATTTCGGCGTTGGGGCTTTCTTTATTTCCTTGTCACACTGAGCTAGTTAATAGGTGCACGAAGCTTGTGACTGAAGTTTCCACTTTCACTATGGGTAAAAAACATAGATAATTTATAAGGACATGAATTGTTTGAAGAGCAGTTTTATCCAGGTTTGAAACAAAACCAGAACACATTGTATAAAAATAAAAAAAATGTTAGGCCTACACTGTTATTTAAATTGTTTTTATTCCAGTATAAATATCCAATTTATGTGACATAACGTAGAAATATTATTTTCCTCTAGTTTTATATAAATAATAATTATTGTATCATGATTTCATTTGTAAGCTTTCATTTTAACACTACCTAGCCTATTATTATTATTATTATTATTATTATTATTACTATTATTATTTTATATTTAGTTATAAGGTCTATTGTGAGGATTTAATTATAATTTACAAGACATCCAGTTTCATTGTTACCTACGTATAATTACCGAGGGAATTTTAAAACTCTGAAACATAATGGGTTAACATGTTTCGTTACATTTTTTCAAGCATTCATTTTATGCTAAAGAGCGAAAAATCATGTTCTTTCCCATTACTCTTTGTATAAGCAGCTGCCACTTTGTTACCTATTTATTTTTATGGGATTACATAATTATGTATTTTATTAATCTGCGAATTAAAGTATTATATAAAGACACGGTAGGCCTATATTCCAGTTTTACTAGCAAATAAACTTGCCGAACTTAGGAATAATTTCTAAAATATAAGGCTCGGTAGAGCCGTCAAGATGTTAATCACAAAATCAAAACTACCGGTATTATATTTAATATTTCTGTATGACACAACTTTCTCACACTATTACAGTTTTCAGATCAATAAAAGTTACATAATCTATGTTTTCATTCCCCCCAAATGAAGGGTACTTGTCAGACAGGGTCGTATTCATAGACGAGACTATGGACCAAAGTTGACTTTGGAAAGTACAAAGTCGCCATTTTCCTATTCACAGTCGACACTTTGACGAAAGTAAACTTCAATCATGACTTTACTTCGAAGTCGCCGAAAATCTAGACTTTGACTTTGACTTTCGTTCGTGGACATAATGAAAATGGCTGATATTTGGGAATTGTTGAATTTTCCGAGAATATTGAGGACATCCAGGAGATTATTAAAGTTGCGCATGTTCCTTAGCATATTATTAGATATAGATAATAAATTCAAATAAAGGTACATATTAATTGATAAAGAGACCGTATTAGATATCCTCGTCATTTTTCAACATTCATTGATGAATAATAATGAAAGAGGATTATCTATTCCACCAATAATTCAATTTCTTATTTCATCGCGATTTTACGCTACAGGTAATTAATGGCTTAATATTAATTTGACTATTTAATTCTATAGAGGATAGTTTATACAGTTGGATATGCAGTTAATGTTTAATCCTGCAGTCGTCATAATAATATTTTCTGCATATTGATTTCAATTAATTTTCAAGTAGTTTCTGCAGACATGCAGGGAATAACTCTGCCAACTATCAGCAGGATAATATGTCTCTTTCACAGTTTGTCATTAATGGTATCTTATCTTCCGTATCTTCAGAATAAAATTACTTTATAATGAAATAATTCGAGGGCTTAATGTGAACTTAACATAATTACAGTCGATGTTTCATTCACTACAAAATTCTTAACAGGTAATACTAGGCCTATTTCAGGAACTATACCATCATGTTTTGTAGTTACGAATTTTATTGCATTATATAAGAGTACAAGACTGTTCGGAACTGAGTTACGATTTTTATGACCAAATAGAAGAACGAATTATTATCGATTGGTGTAAAGATCTAAAAATATCAATTTTTGTACTTACGTTAGTTTCACACTAAGCCCACGATTATTATTCTTATGTAAAGCTGTAAAAATGGCTAACAATCGCTTAACATGTACCGATGTTCAATTGTTTAATTGATTTGTGTCTCAAAAGGCGGCTTTGATTGTGGCAATGCCTACTCTATTTCAACTATCTATTAATTTAATTAGTTTAGAAGGCCATGATTGTGATTGCCAACATTAGAACAAGATCATCAAATCTCGACTTACCGAAGTCAAAGTCAAAGTCTCAGAAGTATTGTCCTTGAATAGGAATTTCAACAAAGTTAAACTTTACTACGAAAGTCGACTTTGGAAAGTCTTCGTCCAAAGTCTCGTTTATGAATACGGCCCTAAGAAATGCAAAGTACTATCAATTAATGTCGTAAAGAAATTGCCATGATTAATTTTTTTAAACAATATTGTCCTTTCTTTTGTCAACTCCTTCGTTTCAGTCTTAGTTAATATATTTTCAGTAACTTCTAACTTCAATTTCCTTACTAAAACGTCGACAGTAAAAGTATCCTATACGTTCATAAGACATTAATAGCAGGTTTATCTTTAAGTTATTTCATGTTTTATTACAAAACAAGCAATTAAAGCAAGACACTTGTTCAATTAGGATCTACCGAAACATTTTTTTATCTTAATACATTCTAGGATATGCTGTCATATCCACAATCATTGTAATAAACTGCATATACGTACAGCATACTGTGTAATGTTTTTGCCCGAGATCAGCTGATCTGAGAGAGCTGTTATTTTGGTGCCACATTCATCCGGTAGAGTAGTATTGAACACCCTCTCTATTTACTTTAATGCTCCAAGTTTAAAACTAACAACCAAAATAATAACTCTGAAATTAACTGCAATTATCACGTTAAGTGAAGAACAACAAGGATTTCGCAGAAGTCGTTCCTATACAGATGCAATTTTTATTATTCATCAGATTGCAGAAAAAGCACTTGAATATAATAAACCTGCATTTTATTGTTTTATAGATCTAAATAAGGCATTTGATAATATGCAATTACATATCATTTTATAAATTTTAGATAAAGTAAACGTATCTAATGGATTAATTTCATTAATACAAGACATATACATAGGAAATAAGGCAAAGATTAAAATAGAACATTGACACAAGAAATTACATTAAATAAAGGTATCAGATAAGAAGACTCACTCAATCCACTACTTTTTAATATTTTAATGAACTTTAACATACAAGAAGTAAGAGACAAGCAGAGATACTTAATGGATACAGGAGAAATGAATTTAGTTGCTTATGCAGATGATGATGTTCTAATTAGCAATTCAGAACGTAACCTACAAATTTTGTCAGACTGTTTTTCAATAGCTTGTGACAAATATGGAATGAGTATAAGTGCATAAAAATCAAAAGTTTTAACAGTAAATAAATAACCGTTAAGATGTTAACTACAATTAAATCAACATGTACTAGATTAGGTAATGAGTTTTAACTACCTAGTAGCAAAGATAACAATTGATGGATGTTTAAAGGAAGAAGTGAGGGATCAAGTTAATAAGGCAACAGCTGTTTCAGGATATCTCAATAGTTACATCTGGAAAAATAAATATTTAAGAAGAGAAACGAAAACCAGAATATATAAAACAGTGGTGAGGCCAATCATGACTTATGCTGTGGAAACTAGATCAGACACAACAAAAACAAAACAAATGATGAATGTAACAGAAATGAAAGTTTTAAGAAGTATAACAGGTAAAACCAAATTGGATAGAATACGAAATACAGAAATTAGAGATACGAGTATCTGCAATATTCAGCCTATTGAGAAGTGGATTGCTAGAAGAAGGGATGAATTGGATAAGCATGTTGAACGCATGCCATCGAGTCGACTAGTAAGAAGAGTAAGAAATGGAGTGCCAAGAGGGAGAAGAAGCTCTGGAAGACCTAAAAAAGAGATGGAGCGATTCCCTACCTGGTGGAATAGGTTGATAAGCCTAGAAGAAGAAGAACAAGAAGAAGAAGAAGAAGAAGAGTGAATTTATTTCACTGGCAGAGCACTTGCAAGGTTAAGAAGTGTCGAAAATAAATAAATGAAATCTTAATGAGGATAATATATACTTACAATCAATATCATATCAGCATTGTTTTGACATATTTAGGTCACTGAACGTTTCGTTGATAAAATGTATTGTTTATTACATTCTCAGTAAAAATATATCTTATAGTTTTAGACATAACGAATGTTGTTCTCTAATTTCTGTAATTATTTATTAGTATTATTTAATATTACATACGTTATTCAGGGAGTGACCAAATTCTTTAATTTCTATTGTAACTGCATGCCTACAGCATTGGTTTCTCAACTACAAGTTTGTTGTTTACATAATGGATGGTTTAAGATGTTAGATGGTGTTGAACAGCAACCTCGAATGTAAAAAAAATGATCGAAATGAGATTTCACCTTATTCCTATAAAGCAGTGATATCAACGAGAGCGCAAGCGTGCCGCATCGCCCGTATGCGCTGTTGAGAGGATGTACGGCACGCAGGTAAAGTCACTGATGAACTCAAGGCTTGTACATTATACATTGAGGAAGATGCCATTCAGTAAGTTTTAGACTGACTGGACTCCTGACTTTTTATGAGTGAAAGATACGAAAATGTACTTTGATATATGGAATGCATTTACTTACGAAGAGGAGCAATGTGAAACGCCTGAAATTATTAATTGATATGCAGTAGTGGCAAAAAAAACGGGACCGACCCTTGTAGCTGATTTCAGAGCCTTGTTTACTCCAGAGACACGATAGACTGATAAATAAGACTTTCGTGGTTCGAATCCTGCCTGGGAAGGAAACTTTTTTTGTTCCTTATTAAAATTTATTCCCATTACTTTTCGATTGCAGAGATATTTCACTACTTAATTAACTTATTATTCCCAGGACATGAATTTTACCAGCTTATTTTCTAATGGCTTTCGAAATGGGCTACGTCAACATTCGAAACTACAACAATTTCAATAGATTACTCGCTATCTTGTGAATGCGGGCGTGACATGAGCAGTGGCTCATTTCGGGGACTTTGATTATTCCGTCGGTCCTGTTTCTTTTGCCACTACTGTATATAATGATATATTGAAATTTTGTTGTTTTATTCACATTAAATAGTGATAAATATATGTTTAGATGCGCTGCATTGCATATAAGTTTACAGAATAAAGTACAAATGTATGGATCCTAATTGCGTAGACTCCTTATGAATTCTGTCTAAAAAATTGTGTCTATAGATTTTCAGTGGTTAAGCCGAGGAAAAGTTCTCTCCAGGTTCTTTGAATTGCGTTAAGAGAGTCACGTTGAAAATTCGCTTTGCCTGGAAATATATCCAGAATATTTGCGGGCAAATTATTTGGCAGTAAGCACGTATGTGAGAAATTTTCCTCACTCATGAACTTCACAAAACCAAGACTAATAAGTTACAAAGATTATCAGAAGACAATAAGGGTGCTATGCTACGTCATTGTGCAGGAAACAATTTCGCCGGACATAAGAAGGTTGGTGTCGGGTAAAGCAAGAAGAAACACTTCTGTATTAGACGAAAAATCAGGAATTTAAATTTGTTTCTAGAAATGTGCTGTTCATATAATAAGTACATTATTAAGTGTGTAACAGTTACATAGCATTTAATTAGGTAGGCCTCTTTATCTAAAATCTCTAAGATAAAAAATATACTACGTTTATTATTTGTTCCAATCCTATTATTTCATTTTTCCGTATGCACAATATCCTGTAATTTCTTTCACTTTTGTATTAGTAAGTTTACAACAGGAAAACAATATTTTTATACTAGTTGGATTATTAGATAATTATATAAAAATTAATTATATTCCAGCTATTATCTGAAACTATATAAGTTAAGGAGAAGCTATGTTTATTATTTATTGTAGCCTGCTATTTTATAATTCATTGCATTTACTAAAGAGGTACACTCTACAAAGCATATTCTGATTTGTTGTTTTGTATGAATGTAACACGTTATCTATTATTTAAACACAATTTAATTCATCATGCAGTGACAGGCCAATAGACTTCACTTTGTTCACCCCTTCTTATTCTCTGCTGCTGTCTGCAGAATAGATTCATTGCAACCAGTGAGTGCTTGATCTCACGCAGAACCGTTCACGTGCTCTTGACCTTGACATCGCTGCTATAAAGAAAGTAACGAGTTTCTCACGACGACGCAACTCGAGGTCTCGGGCGTTGCTCTAAGAACATTAGCTTGGCAGGAAGGCTGTACTCACCTGCGCAGCTGGAGGCCTCCTCCGTTTCTCGTAATAATATTAGTATTGCAGGCGCCTTAGCTGTGAATAGTGCGCTTTACTCAGTCTCGTTCAGTTTTGTTTGCTGTGTGATTAAGTACACGTTTTTTTTATTCTTATTGTGTGTAATATCGTTCACTATGTCATACAATACGGAGCAACGAGTGTTTATAGTGTTAAACCAGTGGTCGTCAGCACAGAGCACCCTGGGGCTATCGGTTCTTACCCGCAGAGAACACAGTGCACCATGGTGCACTCGTAGCTACTAGCGGGTATGCTCTCTACTTCTTCCTGCTGCACGACGGTACCCTTTGCACATTTCAGCGAGAGCTGACGACCACTGTGTTAAACTATGCAAGAACAGAGTCGTATGTGGAATGTCAGAAATTTCCCAGCGTACATGTTCCCAATAAATCGACGATATGCAGATTATTAGAAAAATATTATGGGTGCTATTCCTAGATATTTCCCTAGCCCGGGCTACGAGCGTGCTAAACAGGATTCATATCATATCGTATCGCTGACACTGGTTTATGAACACGAAAAACGTTAGTTCGCTGATCATCCACCGAAAGCTCGCGCTAAGAATGTATATGAATACGGCCCAAAGAGACTGGGTCCGGGTTAAACATAAAGAAAACTAGAAAACCAAGCGTTCTAACCGAGGAAAAATTAGACGAGATAGGAGCGACCTTAGAAACAGGTCCCAGAAAATCGTTGCCTCGTTTAGCATTTCAATGATTGCGAATTCAACAACTTCGGCAGCAGAAATTAAAGTGCTTAATAACTTGTTCAAAAGTTGTCAGGCTTCTCTAGCAGCAGAGGGCACCTTCTATAAATAAATATACGCTTAATCTAGTCACATTACTTCTTAGTTTACGCACAACTCAGGGGGAGAAGGCGGCCGTGACGCGACAACTGTGCTAGGCGTATGCGGTAGACTTGCCGTGGAAGATGTGGGCAGTCGATTGCGTCGTACGTGATAAACCCTGTTTTTCCGAAAGTTCTGCAAACATATTTTATGTCCAGGCATGGATACAAACTTTACAGGAAGATATTTAAATACACTCGTATGTCAGATATTTGTTCGTTATCAAGATATTAAAATGTTTCTTCGCTCTCCTGTAAAATGCAATATTTTGACATACGTACGAGGTTGCTGCTCAACAACATCAAATATGCTATTCAGTAAAAATATCTCTCACGGACTTCACTAGAGTGGACGGTGTTATGTAATTTGGCTCTGATTAATTTAGTAAGACGGATACCACAGTCTACATACACAGTCGCGAAGCTCAATACGTAGTAAATATGCAAACATTAGATAGTTGCTCACCACTACGATCGCTAATATCGCCTCATTAAAGGCAATGCAAAATAGTACCGTCACAGTCTATTGTTTCTAGCACCCTCAAAACTCAAGCTTCGTGACTGTATATAGTAGACTGTGCGGATACTTCAGTCAGGTGTGATGAAATTCTTTCATAATTATTAATTATAAGTAGGGGCGGATGTTGATGACCTAAAAAATTACTTAAAATGATCATTAAAATGCCCTTAAACTAATGGAAAAATGACATACAACTAAAAGAAAATGACATTTAAATATTATTCACCGTACTCGCACCACAACTTCTTAAAAACCAGTCACCTTGTTTCAATGACTGCCCTGCAGAGAAGAGGAAACTTCCTGGAATTTTGCTAAGATGAAGGAAAAGAACGTGCAACAAAATGAAGATTTTAGGGGAAAACTATAGATTTTAATGAGGGTTTACAATATGTTTCAACCAGGGGTGGTCCATGTCAGTGCCTTCATTCTCTATCTCCTCCTCCTTCCGCGCTTCACTTTTGTTACCAGACCTTCCAGATGAGGGAGTGTGAATGACAAAACAAATTGTGGGTGCAGCATGCATTCTTGCAATATTTGTGTTAAAAATACTGTCTACTACAGTAGACATCCCTTCCGAACCACGTCCTGTCCAGTACATGGTGAAAGCTTTCCCCCTTCCAAACATAAATTCTAAAGACACCGTCGTACCGCAAAAGAACAGTAGTGGTCAAAGCCCTCACTTAAACTAAGCTGTTGTCAAGCATTTTATATTACTTCCGTTGTGTGAAATGAAGCCCTCAGTGGAATGAGGGATGGACTATAGAATCTATTCCAAACTACAAAACTCAAACTTCACTGTTATTCACTTATTCAGTAGGTAATTACTACTGACCTATTTGCTTAGAAATTGATTAAACAGACCTATCGGTAAAGAAGAACGTAAAATGCATGATCTAAAAGTTTTTAAAGGTATTAAAAATGACCAATAAATGCCGAAAAACATATAAAAATGACCTATTAGTTCAAAAATGTCAAAAAATGAAAAAAATTCAATACAAGAAATATTTTTACGTTGATATTAACATAGAAAGGATTTCAATATTAATAGGCATCGTCCTAATGTGAAAAATAAGAAGATGACTTTTCAACAACATCCGCCCCCTAATTATAAAAACAGAGAACTTAGAATTCAATAAGGAAACGGGCCTCCTGTAACGGCAGTTACATGATTACTCTAAATTGGCGAACCAATCCAATTCAGTTTTTTTTTTTTTTTTTTTTTGCCTGTTCTTCTTGTCTCTGGCTAACTTATTTCTTTCTGTTTGTGCATTTGGCTTTCACAATACATTGCATGAAAAAACACATTGATTTACTTAAATGGTCATCATAAACATATTTTTATAGCGCACGTTCCGTCTTCACCGAGGTGAAACATAGGGTATTCACAAATAGTAGAGCACTCTAGTCGTATGGTAGAGGTGATTCTAGTCTCATCTGTGGCTCAAATGCTACCACGCTGGTCTTCAATCCAGGCGGCCCGGATCCGATCCTAGGCCAGATCGTGATGGAATTTGTGGTGCATATACAGACATTGTAAAGGATTTCTCTCGGGGTACTTCTATTTCCTTCTATCATCCCAAAATTACTGTAGATCTCCCTCTCACTTCATCTATCATCTGCAATAGTAAAAATAGGCTGATCTGAAGTCTTGGGGTTCGTATGGGTTTTCGAAGCAGATCAAGAAGAAGAGCTTGAAACTTCGCAGCCTAGTGTTTGTCAGACTACTCGTATGAGAATGGGGCCTGGCTCTTTCAGGGGCTGATGTTTGATGGCCCATCTGTCAGCGTTGGCAGATCAGGAATGGCTTGGAGCTCCTGTCAGCGTCGGATTCACGAATACCACCCAGACCACCTGTTTGATTTGGACAATCATCACATTTATCTGTGGTGCGTCCACACCTGTGGAGTAACGGCTAGCGCGTCTGGTCGCGAAACCACGTGGCCCGGGTTCGATTCCCGATCGGGGCAAGTTACCTGGTTGAGGCTTTTTCCGGGGTTTTCCCTTAACCCAATATGAGTAAATGCTGGGTAACTTTCGGTGCTGGACCCCGGACTCATTTCACCGGCATTATCACCATCTCATTCAGACGCTAAATAACCTAAGATGTTGATAAAACGTCGTAAAATAACCTACTAAAATAAAAATAAATCTGTGGTGTTTGGTCAGAACATGACAACTTCTCCAAAAAAAGCTGTTTAGGGATACGAGCATTTTTGTTTTCATTTTTCCTTAAAATCAGAATTCTAGTTTACATACGATTGTGAATTAAAATAACATACATTAGGGCACTGTTTAATATACGTACATGCTCGTGTTTTTCTGTAGCTTCTACGTAGCCATCAGTAGGTGTAGATAAGAGGAAATGGGGTTTTGGAGTTATGTTCTGACCAAACACCACAGATATAGGGCGCACAATGGGCCAAAGCGTGCTTAAGTGTAAGAATCTTCGTAAAGAAAAGCTAAAGGTGATGGTAGGTAAGCAGGTAGGTAAGGTAAGCATGATAACAGAGATAGATTTAACCTCCTGAGTCCTGAGATATTTGTTGTTTTATTTTTAAAGTTCAATATAATTCTACACTTCAAAAAAAGTAACTGACATGAAAAATGCTGAAAAAAATCTATAGGGTACATTTAGGGTACAAATGGAGGTATATTATACTATACTTCGGGTCTCTGCACATACATCTTACATCATAATTATGTACGAAGTATATATATATATATATATATATATATATATATATATATATATATATATATATACTATACTATACACTATACTATACTATACTATACTATACTACACTACACTACACTATACTATACTCGCAGGACTCAGGAGGTTGTGACGGGCAGAAAAATCGTCACTTTGTTATTGAGAATTTAAGTCGGGCCATCTGAATTTGTAGCCATAATAATTGCTATTGCTCTATTTGCATCAAGACGGAGGATCTTCGTTATATGTTAAAAATTTTGAATATTCAAACATATTTCATTTGCATTAGTTAAATATATAAATAGATGGACGGACGGACAAATAAATAAATGTGTCTAATGCCTACACACTTCACTTTGCGTGATTCGGGTTCCGCATGCTGCGGATAGATGGCAGGACAGTGACCAATTTACAAATTGCACACCACATCGGCGGGCCACGTTATGCATGATGTGTATCTGTGAAGAGTTATGTCGTGTACTAGGGTGAGCGTATGTTAAGTATTCGTGTAAGTGTAGTCTAGGGAATGGGTGAGGATTTTTTTTTAAATTTTATTGGGTTATTTTACGACGCTGTATCAAAATCTAGGTTATTTAGCATCTGAATGAAATGAAGGTGATAATGCTGGTGAAATGAGTCCGGGGTCCAGCACCGAAAGTTACCCAGCATTTGCTCGTATTGGGTTGAGGGGAAAACCCCGGAAAAAACCTCAACCAGGTAACTTGCCCCGACCGGGAATCGAACACGGGCCACCTGGTTTCGCGGCCAGACGCACTGACATGATGATGTGGACATGGGTAAGGATGATGATGGTGAGGCAGGGAGAAGGCAAAACCCGGTGCCGGCACATAGCCTACTCCTGTCGAATACCACCAAGGAGGCCGCGAGGCTTAACGTCCCCATCCTACGGACGAATCAGAATCAACAGTGACATATGCCTTCCCTTCATATGTACTGCGGAGAGAATTGGAATTTAACCCAGGCATATTGGTGCACAATTCATTGATTAGAAATTTAGAAGTGGAAATTTAACAAGAAAAATCTCTGACCCCGCCGGGATTCGAACTCTAGTCTGGAAGCAGACACGCTACCACAGTGCTAACTCGACGGGCTATAAATATATAATGATAATTCTTTTCTATCTAAATTCTAAATGAATGATCGAAACAACTGAAGTTTTATCCGCATAAATATTTGTTTTTTTTTTTTTGTTTGTTTTTTTTTTTTTTTCAAATTCTTAGCAATGGCGCCTACCGTCAGGCCGCATGCAACATACTCACTACATCCGTATATTATGAACTATTGTGACCGGTGGCCGACTACATTCATTGATGTTCTGAAATTTTCAAAGTAGTATCGTAAACAAGAACTACTAAGATTGGCTAATCAGCAATATCAGAACCAATGTGCGATTAAAATTAGGTCAAGGTTACAGTCGCAAAGTGAAATGAACGCTTATCGGGCACATACTCTAAGTGATATAAGGCGGACGGTTGCACTGGGACCTGTAGTTACTAGCGAACACTGTCAGGTGCAACATGTATGTGGTCGTCCTCGTTATCTGCGGGCTCTTACACGAGTCACTGTTCAACCAGGCGTTGGCATCACCGACAGGCTATGGAGACTTTCATTTCGAGCGGCTGATGAACGCTATGGAGAAAATGCCCACGTCCATTTCAGCGTGGCCAAAGTCCGAATTGTGTCAGACACACATCCGCTTCTACAACGAAAGTTTAAATGCAGGAAAACCATGGGCCTACAAAAGTAAGTCGCATTTCTTCTATTATTAGTTCATATTTATGTTTAGTTATAATAGAATGCAAAAAAAAACACTACTCATATTCATGATTATCAGAGACCGGAAATGTTAGTAGAATGCCTTTTTAAATGTGTTAAATCTATCTTTATTTTGAAAGTAAATCTGTACGAATTATACCTTTGTGATTGAAACGTTACAGTTTTACGTTGCCCTTTTCTCCCTTTTCTTACTATAAATGCATTTATTTGATTATTTATCTATTATTAACTTATTATTAAAAATTACCTACAAGTATATTTTAATTTATTTCTATAACCGCTACAATGAAAGTGACTTCATCGAATGTAGCCTATATTATTGTCTTTCAGTCAGTTCATATTCTCTTTGTAACAATGAGTGTTTCCGTGCAAAAATGTATAACAGTAAGCGTTTTTTTTTAATTATCCCTTGTGTTTATTTCACAAGGCAACAATGAGTGCGGGTCTAACGTTATTTTTAATGGTTATTTTACTTGCAGTTTTCATTGCGTCGTTGTTGTAGCTAGCTAAATATTTCATATCGCAAAATATCAGTACACCCAAACACAAAAATGCACTTTCCAAGGCTACTGGGAAGAAGATTTCGTTGCTTCCAACAGTAATATTGCAACACCGAGTCGAAAATCTCAATTTGCATTCGACTTGTGTAAAATTTTTCTTGCCGCCGAAATCCCTTTGTGGAAAGTGCAAGGTTGTGAGTCTAGTGCAAGGTTTTTATATTTGTCTTTTATTGCGTATTTTAGCTATTTATAATGCCTTTTTGCCTGCCTATTTTAGCTATTTATGATGCCTTTTTGCCTGCCTAATTTAATGATTCATACTACCTAAACTTCCGGTCTCTGATGATTATGATGATGATCATCATCGATCACTATCACCATCATGAATTGTATGTTCACAGCGCAGGGAAGTATGTAGATTCTACTCACCCTCATACATCTTGACCGCAACGGGGTAAACATAGACTGTGTGTGCATATGTTATGTCAGTGGCGCGCTTGTTGTAGCCTGAATTGATATTATATGTGTCATTTTATTTCCGCCAAGTAACGTATTCAACTACGAAATACAAAATAAGAACATGACACGAACTATTATCGGCTTTTATAGCACGCGACACTGAAACTTCCAACTTGCATTTTTCTAAGTTCTACAGTGCAGGAATCTGTGACAGGTTAAGTTAGGATAGTTTAGCCTTTTAGTATGCCTAGCATATTCGTTGATTTTATCAAACCTCCTATGTGACCGTACAGAAAATAATTTTTCAGGAGGAAAAAAAATAATTAATTATCAATAGACTCACACTGATTCTCGATGATGTCACTTATGTCCATTATATTCACCAACTTTTCTACCTAATTATTTCATCATCTTACGTACACCCAATGAATTTTACTTAATTTTTTCTTCCTCCTGAAAAATTATGGTGATTAGTAAAGCACGGTCTTCGTTGCCCGCGTTCATAAGTTACCTGCGCTTGGATAGTGTGGTGTATGCCTAGCTTGATGTGTGATGGGAGGGGAAGACACGGACGTTCCCTCCGTTGTACAGGTTCAGTGCGGTGAGGGACAAAGTTACACTTATTTACATGACAGCGTTGTTGTAAATAAATGCATTGTAACACATCCTTAGAACTTTAATAACATTATATTATTAATAGAATGCAATACTGTACAACAGTTTTCATTTATGCTTCACCTATTGATGCGTCCACAGTTCCATTACAACAAAGAACAATGCATTTCCGTAAAGTGTCGAAATAAAAACCCCTTCGCCTATCACTTAGAAACATTTTGAACTGAGAAAATGTGCGTTCTACATCACAAGACGTGAGTGGTGCGAAACGAAAATAAGAGCTGTCACACGTATCATCTGAGGGCTCGCCATTAACCGACAAAATATCTCTTATTTCACACACTGCTGAAAATCCAAAGTTCTTTTTCAACACGGTCCCAAATTTCGTCTTAACCGGTTCCAAACTTGGATGTGGTTTTGCTTCACACAGACTTTGGTACAAATGTTCTACGAGTTGGAGGTCACTGGACATTTCGAGGGTTGACGATTCTAGTTGTTTTATTGTTGTGGGAACATCTTTGTAAACATCTTTTATGTACACCAGATTTTCATAGAGTGGTTCCGAAAACGACTTTGCAACCTTTATTGACGTACTCGCTTCATCATAAAATGTTTGTATTACACCACGGACTTCCTTGTAGTGTTCACAATAGTACAATGCCGCCTTCAACCAAGTTCCCCACCGAGTTAAAATGGGCTGTGGTGGCAAAGAAATTCCTGGTATCATATCTTTGAATTTCTGTTTTCGAGACGGAGACTTCAAAAAGATTTTCTTTCCGTTGGAGATTAAGCTGTCAATATCGGGGAATAACAACCTAATTTCTTCAGCTACCCCATGCAGACCATGGCCCAAGCAAGTTAAATGTAGCAGGTTTGGATATCTAGTCCGGATTTGGCGTGCTGCTTTTAACATGTATGCAGCAGCATCAGTGACAAAAAGAAGGACATTTTCTCTTTGTATTCCATCAGGCCACAAAAGATTCATAGCAGTCTCAAAGAGAGTATCGATTGTGGAACTGTTTACTGCAGTAAGCACCTCGGTTGTTAACAAGTATTTTTGTAAAGGTTTGTCCGGAGATAACACTGCCAATAGACCTTCCTTCCACATCTGCCGTTTAGTCTATAGAAACCATATTTTATTATTTGCGACAGATTTCCTAATGCCGTTGATGACATGATCATAGCACGGGGATAAATACCTTTTGCGTAGAGTTGATTCGGATGGAACGTTTCGCCCAGTATATTTCTGCAGAAATGATTTGAAAGTAGCATTTTGTAACTTGTGTAACGGAATATTGCAACTTACCATCATATTTCAGAGGTCATTACAAAACTCTCTCTGAGTAGGCTTATATGAATTTGAACTCGATGGTGTATCATGTCTGCCAAACATCGTTATACTTTTTTTTATGTTGTTTAGACTTACAGTGCTTCTGGATGAAAATTTTTCTGTGGCCTTTAAACTGTATATGGCATACTTTGCAAAATATATTTACCCCTTGCATAGTGAAATACTCACGGCCAAATTCCTCCACACATATTGTAACAATTTCTGTTTCTTTACGTCTGACATTACTGGCACTCTTGTTTACAACTCTGCACGGTCTACACGTGCCCGACCGACTGCTGTACGTATTGAGAATACGTCGAGACGCCGTACCCATCGCGAGTGATGTGGACGTGACGTCAGACTCTCGGTATAGCCCTTGTGCAGACAACTTGTATCGCGGCAGCAGGCAATGAAAAGGCAACGAGGTCCGCGCTTTAGTGATTAGGCCTACTGACACATAGGAGGCTTCATAAATCAACGATGAATATGAGTCTGTGTTAGGTTAGGTTAGTTTAGGCTTTTAGCATGCCTAGCATATTCGTTGATTTTATCAAACCTCCTATGTGACCGTACAGAAAATAATTTTTCAGGACTATTACACTCTTACTACGTCATACTACTTTTGACCAATAAAACGGTACGAAAGGACGTATTTCAACCAATCATGGCTGCTTATCGCACAATTTTATCGCGTCCCTAGCATTTGTTTAATTTTATCGCGTCCCTAGCATTTGTTTCTTTGTTTGCCAACATTTGAAACTGCGCTGGTCTGGACGTCAAAAATATATATAAAATTACAAACCACTCCAGTCGATGCACAGCAGTTTCAAATATGACTCGCATTGGCATTCAAGAACAAGAATTAATAAAAATCACTGATCATACCTATACATCTTCTGAAATCCGATTTACAAATAAATGAAGAGCACCTTTCGGAAATCCTGAATAAGTTGAATACACCATGTAGGCCTAAATCAACGAGTTCCACTTCTATTATGCACACGTCCAATATAACATCAATTGAACCACCAACCACATTCAAATTTGAAAATTGTACATTCAATAATTATTCCTTTTAAAATTATTCATTCGGAAATTCTGAATAAGTTGAATACATCATGTAGGCCTAAATCAACGAGTTCCACTTGTATTACGCACACGTCCAATATAACATCAATTGAACCACCAACCACATTCAAATTTGAAAATTGTACATTCAATAATTATTCCTTTTAAAATTATACATGTTTATTTTTTATGTCATCGTCGTTAATTAAAACTTTTCTAACACTTGTGTATATTAGTTATGTTATGTTATAGCTTCTGCTCTGAGAGGATAAAAAGAACTTCTGCTATATGATATTATGGATAGTCACGTATCAGAGATTGTTTAATATTAAGATTTATTGAATAGTAATCATTACAGTGTCTGTATAAAGACACTACTGCCATCTAGCATGCATCTAGCGTAATATTTGTAATGTTGAGATGGTACAATAATACATTTGAAGACAGTTGTATTTTCGTAAGTCAATTAATATTTTATTGTATTGGAGTATTTCGTTACTTCTAATCTGTATATACTTTCTTCTAATCGTGTAATAATCAATTAAATCCCACTCGAGTTTTGATTTTCTCTAGATAAATCAAAACGTCTAGTGAGATTACTGTTGATAAAAAAATTAATTAATTATCAATAGTCCTACACTGATTCTCGATGATGTCATTTATGTCCATCATATTCACCAACTTTTCTACCTAATTACTTCATATTCTTACGTACATCCAATGATTTTTACTTAATTTTTTCTTCCTCCTGAAAAATTATGGTTTGTAGGCCTTCTGTCACATAGGAGGCTTCATAAATCAACGACGAATACGAGTCTGTGATAGGTTAGATTAGATTAGTTTAGGCTTTTGGTATGCCTCGCATATATTAAGTGAAGTCCACACCTGTGGACTAACGATCAGCGCGTCTGGCCGCGAAACCAAGTGGCCCGATTTCGAATCCCGGTGGGGGAAGTTACCTGGTTGAGGTTTTTCCGGGGTTTTCCCTCAACCCAATACGAGCAAATGCTGCGTAATTTTCGGTGCTGGACCCCGGACTCATTTCACCGGCATTATCACCTTCATTTCATTCATACGCTAAATAACCTAGATGTTGATACAGCGTCGTAAAATAACCCAATAAAATAAATAAATAAATATTAAGTGAAGTAAAATGAGCGTTTCGCCTTCATTTTGAAGTGTTCTACCTCTTTATTTCACGTGTTAAATGATCACTTTTAGGTTACCCCCATCGATCAATTTTTTTAAGCTATTTTCTGATATGTTTTCAAGTCAACTGACGTACTAGCCTATATAAATTTCTCACATTCAAAACTATCTTCCCTCTGAAAATTATACAATTTTTCCACTTCTTTCAGCAAAAAAACCTTCAATGTTACGTGCCATAGGAAACCCATCTTCTATATCCATATAATATTAGGGGAAAGTAGGGTAAGAGTATGCACAGTTTAAGAGTACGCAGTCTCCGAATATTTTATGGTACTTTCGATGTTCGCAAAACTGTCTGTCCATATGTTGTGAAGGAAGACAAGTTGGATGTGGTGTAAATTGCTCCGAGTTTCGTATAGTTGTTTTAAAAGTAACAAATCTGTTTTTGTACTCCGAGATCTTTTATCTGAATGTTATTAATGTTCATATTACAAGAGTAATAGGTGAATTGTTATCACTTCCATCATATATTAAAATACAGATGGGTAGTGTTGTTAATAAAGCATGAACTACCACTCCAAGATGTAAGCAGCCACGAATCAGTACTGCCAATTGTAAAATATTACCGTACGCTAGTGGCTAAGAGTACGCGCTCAAGCGTTCGCATGCTTACTCGAAAGCAGCTACAGTACGACCCAGGTTCATAGAGATAATGTTTTAACTTACATTTGTTTATTTTATATTAGTTAAAATGATTACTGTATTTTAATATTTCATTCATTGATTAAGGTTCTCGTTAACACTTTGTTAAAACCATAAAATTGACTTAGTCTTACGTTAAAAAAAAAGTAAAATTGTTAAAAAAAAAAGGCATATACCTTCGACAGACGGCCCGTTTCTACGCTGTCACGTCATCTTCAGTGTCTCTTGAACCACTGGTGATCTTGACTCTATGATGTGCATTTGTCGATGGTAGGGATGGGGGTGTGTTGTCCCTATGGTGGGGGCTGGCTGTTTGTGTGGTATGATGTATTATGACGTCGAATAATGTGTGTATTGAACTGCAATTGTGTGTTAAGTATATATTGTGGTTATGCTATTGTATTCTATTTCGTACTGTTCTAGGATGTTTAATTGTGAACTTTTTGGTGTGATGTGTAAAATTTCCATATCTGTTTCTATATTATTGTAGTCATGATTATTGTTGATAATGTGGTCTGCATAATTTGATGTGATGTAGGGTTTGGTTATAGCTTTAATATGTTCATTATATCTTGTATGAAAGGATCTTCCTGTCTGTCCTATGTAAAAATGTGGGCAACTATTGCATTTTAATTTGTAAACTCCAGTTGAATTATAATTATTTGAATGTTTAATGTGATTATTTAGGTATTTCTGTGTTGTATTATTTGTTTTGTATGCTATCTTGTATTTTAGTTTTCTGAATGAAGTTGCAATTTTGTGAGTATTGGTATTGTGATATGTTACTGTTATGTATTTATTCTCGCGTGGTGTTTGTATTGGTTTGTTCTGTTTTTGTTTTGCCTTTTTTATTAGTGTGTCTATTATGTTAGGGTTGTATCCATTGTCTTGTGCTATATATTTTATTGTGTTTAATTCTTCAGTGTAGTTGTCATTGTTCATTGGTATATTAATTAATCTGTGTGTCATTGTACGGAAAGCTGCATGTTCATGTTGTATGGGATGATTTGATGAATTGTGTATATGTG
This sequence comes from Periplaneta americana, assembly GCF_040183065.1. Lineage (NCBI taxonomy): Eukaryota > Metazoa > Arthropoda > Insecta > Blattodea > Blattidae > Periplaneta > Periplaneta americana. The sequence continues at coordinate 133,881,761 of NC_091127.1, forward strand.
TTGTGGTTGTAGTGGGTTTCCTGTATAACCAAGCTATAAACTTCTTAGACATCACCATAACCAAAACAAATAACAGACACGAATTCAAAATATACATATATATGCCTTTTTTAACAATTTTACACTTTTTTAACGTAAGACTAAGTAAATTTTATGGTAATATTTCATTTCATTGTGTCCTATTTATTCGAATCCTAGATTTTTTTTAAATTTCAGTGGAGTTGCAAGAATTAAGAGACAATAAGAAAATATAAAAGGAAATCGGATATAAAGTTGGTTTTTACGCAGGTAATGGTGAAGTAGATAAAGGAAAGACAGCTAGAGATGAGAGCAAAAGATCCATTGCACAGGTTTTTATTATAACCGAGGTGAACATCATTGCTTGTCCTCTGTGTTCTGAAGAGTATACGGAACCTCCTGACTAATTACAATATAATATATAGAATACCTACTGAGTAAAATATCATTTACTTACATACAAATGGTTTATAAGGAACCCGCATGTTCATTGCAGCCCTCACATAAGCCCGCCATTGGTCCCTATCCCGTACAAGATTAATCCAGTCTATCATAATATTCCATCTCCCTCAAACCATTTTAATATTATCCTCCCATCTACTTCTCGGCCTCCTAAGGGTCTTTTTCCCTCCGGTACTCCAATTAACTCTGTATGCATTTCTGGATTCGCCCATACGTGCTACATGCCCTGCCCATCTCAAACGTCTGGAATTAATGTTCCTAATTATGTCAGGTGAAGAATACAATGCGTGCAGTTCTGTAACTTTCTCCATTCCCCTGTAACTTCCTCCCTCTTAGCCCCAAATATTTTCCTAAGAACCTGACCCTTAAAGACCTTTAATCTCTGTTCCTCTCTCAAGGTGAGAGTCCAAGTTTCACAACCATACAGAGCAACCGGTAATATAACTGTTTTACAAATTCTAACTTTAAGGTGAGTAAAATAGCACACACATGTAATTGTAAGATATCAACAATAAAAACGAAAGTGATGTCTTTCAAAGGTAGAAATATAAAACGATAAAATAATAATATTAAGCGACACAATTTTAGAACAGGTGTATCATTTTAACTACATAGGAAATATATTTTAATGTTACGACAAAGACGTACAGGTTAAATTGTGGAAGTTCCAGATCATTTGTGGTGCAATAAATAGCATTTTGAATAAGAAAATGAGGAAAGAAACAAAAATGAAATTTTATAAAACAGTAGCGGTACCCGCAATAGAATATGGTAGCGAAAGTAGGGTACTAAGTCTGAAAGAGGAAAGCACCATACAATCATATGAAATGAAGTTCCTAAGAGCTACTAAAGGATACACAAAATTAGACAAAATTAGAAATGAAGTACTAAAGCAAGAAATGGAAATTACCCCTATCCTAACAAAATAAAAATATTAGTGTTGTGAGATTTAATCGATCAATCTAAAGGATTAATCGATCAACTTATGTTGTAAGATTAATCGATCAAGAATATTTAATCGAATAATTGAGTCGATTAAAATTAAACGGCTCTAGTTCATATTAATTATTATTTTGTTAATACAAACTCATACTAAAAATTCTGAAATGTGTCTCTCGGAAATTCCTTACTTAAAAGCACAATAGTACTGTTATTTTCTAACTAAACCAGGAAACTTTTAATGTTTCATGAGTAACATGTAGTATAATGCCGTTTTATGTTATACAATCGTTTTCCTCGTAATACTCGTGAACAAATCATACATTTAATATTCTCATCATATTGACAGCAAAAAAATGCGTCCTCCCATACTATTTGAAACTTTCGCTTTTGTAGAGGTACATGGTTTCGAGAGAGACATATGCCACTCGCAGGTCAGACACAAATATAAATGGAACGGAGTTTGACTCCAGTGAGTGAGAGGGTGGGGATTGGGGGAGGTTAGAAACAAGAGAAATGCATAGCTCTCACTGCGAGTCACATTCTCTATAACTATTAAACAGATATAAAGCAGGTAGTTTATTATTGTAGCTAGATCCCGTTACACATTCTCGTGTGATATAGGTGATCATAGAAGTAATTTATTATGGAGTAGGGCTACCTCTAGTAAAATATGAAAAATAGTAAAAGCAGAAAAAGTATAACAAATAACAGTACTTGCAAAATTTTAATTTGATATTTTGGTCTATTTCGAATAAGTGAGTGAGTTAGTTATTTGAATTAGAGATTGAGTGAGTTAGTGATTGAGTTAAATATTGAGTGAGTTGGTGTTTGAGTTAGAAATTGAGTGAGTTGGTGTTTGAGTTAGAGATTCAGTGAGTTAATGATTGAGTTAGAGATTGGGTGAATTAGTGATTGAGTTAGTGAATGGGATGAAAAACGGAAATCGGGCTGAAAACAAGATTAGTTATGATTTACGACTAATTCGTAGAACAACTGCTCACAAGGCAAATGTTATCTCTTTATGTATAAGCCTGTGAACTCTATTATTTTCTTTCGCTTCGATGTCATCATCATCGTGACGGTAATATAGGATGTTTATCCTATTCCGGCTCAATAGTCCATCGTCGTCGTCTAGGTTTCCGAGTTCTTTCGCACTGATTTGTACTCAAATAGGATTTTCTGCATTCGTTTGTTCTCCATGCGTTGAAAATGCTCGTCCTATTGCATCTTGTATATTTTTAGTGTTGTTGATCTATCAAAATATTTAATCGATTAACTATTTGAATTTAATCGATTAATCGATAGATATATATTGTATCGTCATATTACAAAACAACTATTTTAATTACCTACTAACATATTTATTTCTAATTTATTGTGTCAATTTTCTCCGGGAATTTTTGAGACAAACAAATAACAAAAAGTATGAAGACTCACATAGTTAATACTGCTTCATCCATCATTTTAAACAAGTGAGTGCATTCACATGCTCCGAATTAAGTGCCGCTCTACGTTTAGTAATAATGTTTCCTGTATCACTGAACACGAAAAAAACTTTTTTTCTGTCAAGCACTTCTCCATGATCGTTCAATTTAAATCCAAACGTTTCACCGAGTTAACCTCTCAAATTCTGATATGACAATGGAGTTTACAACAATGAAAATGGTAAAAACCAAATTTAGATCACGACTGACAGACAAATACCTTCGTGATCAACTACGACTGGCAGTAAGTGACATAATTCCTGATTTTGAAACTTTGTCGTAGAGACATTCTGAAGAGAGTTAATTTTAGGTTGTGATATTGTTCATTTGTTGTTCATTTCTTTCTTCGTTACACATACTAAACATTAGTTTGCAACCTTGTACTGTATAAAATTGTATTTAAGTGCTTGAGGTAAGGAAAATGAAAATCCGTTAATGAGTAAGACAGTTGCTTCACTTCCCCTTCGGGTGTCCGCCTCCCTCCATAGGTGCTATGCACGTTGCAGGTCACACAGTGACTCGGCGCAAAATTACATTTTCGCCACAGCTGCTCTAAGTAATATAAGGCGGACGGTTGAACTGGGACCTGTAGTTAGTAGCGAACACTGAAAGGTGTAACATGTATGTGGTCGTCCTCATTATCTGCGGGCTCTTACATGGGCCACTGTTCAAACGGGCGTTGGCATCACCGACAGGCTATGGAGACATTCATTTCAAGCGGCTGATGAACGCTATGGAGGAAATGCCCACGTCCATTTCAGCGTGGCCAAAGTCCGAATTGTGTCAGTCACACATCCGCTTCTACAACGAAAGTTTAAGTACAGGAAAACCGTGGGCCTACAAAAGTAAGTAGCATTTCTTCTGTTATTAGTTCATATTTATGTTTAGTTGTCATAGATTGCAAAAAAAAGAAAAGAAAAGCACTAGATATCCTACTCATATTCATGATTATAATGATCATTATCGATCACTATCACCATCATGAATTATAAATAGGGAAGTTTGTAGATTCTATCCACCCCCATACAGCTTGACCGCAACGGGAGTAAACATAGGCTGTTTGTGCATATTAGAGATGGGTAAAAATAGCTGGAACAGTTTATTTGAAACTGTTTCACAATTGAAACTGTTTCGATACGAAACAGTTTCGTGATATAACCTGTTCCAACTGTTCCAAAGAGAGTTACACTGCTCCAGTGATCACTTCAACGTCTCACATGGTTCCAAGAGATAAACAGTTCAATTTCTAAACAGTTTTCCTCTTCTTTGTTATCTGCAAAGGCCACGTGTAGCACTATCATTGACCTTCAATCGAAAGTAGATATAATATTATCCATGTTCCACACGCGAAATTTAATTGTACGAATCAAATTCCCTAATAAATCTCCTAATTATTAGCTGTCCATTGATGGAGAATATGTTCATGGTTTCCTAACATAGTGTTAATTATTAATATACCGCGAAAAATAACGGCTAATTTCATCGTTATTAAATTCTCCTAGGGTTATATGCCTTATTTAAAAAAAAAATCGATTCATTTTGATTATAGTTATTTATTGTACCCTTAACAGTAACCTACGAAAAATGACTTTCGTTGTCATAATACACTGAACAACTGATTTAAAGGCGATTTAAGAGCTTTGAAACATGTTCCCGAAGCAGATGAGGTTGAAACAGTTGGAACACTTGGAACAGATGACACTGATGTTGTAAACATATTCTTATGTAACTGTTTCTTTGAAACTGTTATTTTGGAACAGTTTCGTTCATGAAACTGTTACAGTCGAAACTGTTTCTTAAAAAGAACATTTTATCCCATCTCTAGTGCATATGTTATCTTATGTCAGTGGCGCGCTTGCTGTAGCCTGAATTGATATATGTGTCATTTTATTTCCGCCAAGTAACGTATTCAACTACGAAATACAAAATAAGAACATGACACGAACTATTATCGGCTTTTATAGCACGCGACACTGAAACTTCCAACTTGCATTTTTCTAAGTTCTACAGTGTAGGAATCTGTGACAGATTAGTTGGGTTAGGTTAGTTTTGGCTTTCCTAATGCCTTGCATATACGAATCTGTGACAAGTTAGGTTAGGTTTTTAGCATGCCTAGCATATTCTTTGACAGTACAGAAAATAATTTTTCAGGAGGAAAAAAATTAATCAATTATCAATAGGCCCACATTGATTCTCGATTATGTCATTTATGTTCATCATATTCACCAACTTTTCTACCTAATTATTTCATATTCTTACGTACACCCAGTGATTTTTACTTAATTTTTTCTTCCTTCTGAAAAATTATGGTTTGTAGGCCTACTGTCACATAGGAGGCTTCATAAATCAATGACGAATACGAGTCTGTGACAGGTTAGGTTAGGTTAGGTTAGTTTATGCTTTTGGTATGTCTCGCATATATTAAGTGAAGTGAAACGTGCGTTTCGCGTTAATTTTGAAGTATCCTACCTCTTTATTTCACGTGTTAAATGATCACTTTTAGGTTACCTCCGTCGATCATTCTTTTTTTTCAATTTTTAGCTATTTTCTTATGTTTTCAAGTGAACTGACGTACTAGGCTACATAAATGTTTCACATTCAAAATTACCTTCGACTTCTTTCGTCAAAAAAACCTTCAATGTTGCGTACCATAGAAAACCAATCTTTTAATATCCATATAATATTAGGGGAAAGTAGGGTAAGAGTACGCACAGTCTAAGAGTACGCAGCCTCTGAATATTTTATGGTAGTTTCAATGTTGACAAAACTGACTGTCCATATGTTTTGTGAGTAACAGCGTATTCCGAATCTCACCGGACCGGTGGACATTAATGACGTCACGCTGCAGCGAAATAGGAACAAAACTGCTGGAAGGTTCAATGGCTAATATGGAGGTTGTACAAGTTGTTGTCTGTGCTACGCTAGCAAGATTTTGCGAAATTTCCGTACTGTCATCTCGTTAAAAAAAAAGAGAGCATAAACAATTTCTTGAACCAGTAGTAATAACTGGTCCGTTGACATGTTCGCTCACAAGCCATTAACATATTGTTTTTAAGTTGTACTCATTACAAACAATACAGCAGAACCAAAGCAGAACACACCGCCATGACACAACAGTGCACAATGTCATTCGTCTGCTAATTCTCGCCTTATACAAGACCTAATCAGATTCACTGATGGCGGTTGATGGATACTACCACACCTCTGCAAGCTGATGGAACCGGTGCGACACCGGTGGAGCATAAGTGACGTCATCGTTGAAATTCGGAACACCGTAATGCCATCAGATTGCTCAGCGTTGAAATTCGGAATACGCTCGAAAGAAGAAAAGTTGGACGTGGTGTAAATCGTTCCGCATTTTAAAGCTAACAAATCTGTTTTTGTCCTCCGCGATCTTTTATTCGAATATTATTAATGTTCGTGTTACAAGAGTAATAGGTGAATAGTTATCACTTCCATCATATATTAAAATACGGATGGGTACTGTTGTTAATAAAGCATGAATTACCACTCCAAGATGCGAACAGCCACGAATCAGTACTGCCAATTGACGCTAGTGGCTAAGAGTACATGCCCAAGAGTCCGCATGCGTACTCTAAAGCCTTGGTTTTTCGGAACCGACGCATGCGAAATGCGAGGTGTGAGGCCCGCCTCGCACAAATCCGGACTACACGAGAGATAGTGCGTGCTTTCTGTAACTGCTAGATGCGAGGTCTGCGCACCTCGCAACTATAGAAACCACTCAATATCTCTCGTGTAGTCCGGATTTGTGCGAGGTGGGCCTCGCACCTCGCACGTCGGTTCAGGAAAACCAAGGCTTTAACACGAAAGCAGCTACAGTAAGACTCAATTTTATAGAGATAATGTTTTAACTTAAATTTGTTTATTTTATATTAGTTAAAATGATTATTGTATTTTAACATTTCATTTAATGATGTCCTACTTTTCGAATCCTAGATTTTTTTTAAATTTCAGTGGAGTTGCAAGAATTAGGAGACAATAAGAAAATATAAATGGAAATCGGATATAAACTTGTTTTTTACGCAAGTAATGGTGGAGTAGATAAAGGAAAGACTAGCTAGAGGTGAGAGCAAAAGATCCATTGCATAGGTTTTTAATATAAACGAGGGGAACATCATTGCTTGTCCTCTGTGTTCTGAAGAGTAACTATTTACAATATAATATATAGAATACCTACTGAGTAAAATATCACTTACTTACTTACAAATGATTTATAAGGAACCCGCATGTTCATTGCAGCCTTCACATAAGCCCGCCATCGGTCCCTATCCTGTACAAGATTACTCCAGTCTCTATCATCATATTCCATCTCCCTCAAATACATTTTAATATTATCCTTCCATCTACGTCTCGGTCTCCCAAAGGTCTTTTTCCCTCCGGTATTACAACTAACTCTATATGCATTTCTGGATTCGACCATACGTGCTACATGCACTGTCCATCTCAAACGTCTGGAATTAATGTTCCTAATTATGTCAGGTGAAGAATACAATGCGTGCATTACTGTAACTTTCTCCATTCCCCTGTAACTTCCTCCCTCTTAGCCCCAAATATTTTTCTAAGAACCTTATTCTTAAACACCCTTAATCTCTCTTCCTCTCTCAAAGTGAGAGTGCAAGTTTCACAACCATAGAGAACAATCGGTAATATAACTGTTTTATAAATTCTAACTTTAAGATGAGTAAAATAGCACACTCATATAATTGTAAGATTTCAACAACAAAAAACGAAAGTGATGGCGTTCAAAGGTAGAAATATAAAACGATAAAAAAATAATACTAAATGACAAAATTTTAGAACGGTGTCTCATTTTAACTACTTAGGAAATATGATATTTTAGGATTACGACAAAGACGTACAGATTAAATTGTGGAAGTTCCAGATCATTTGTGGTGCAATACTTTGAATAAGGAAACGAGGAAACAAACAAAAATTACATGTCATAAAATAGTAGCGGTACCCGCAATATAATATTATGGTAGCGAAAGTTGGGTACTAAGAAAGAGGAAAGCGGCATACAAGCTGCAGAAATTAAGTTCCTGAGTGCTACTAAAGGATGCACAAAATTAGGAATGAAGTAATAAGGCAGGAAATAATAATTACTCCTATCCTAGACAAAATAAAAATATACAAGATGAAATAGGGCGGCATATCCAACGCATGGAGAATAAACGAATGCAGAAAATCCTATTTGAGTACAAATCAGTAGGAAAACGAGAACCGGGAAAGCTAGACGACCATGGACTATTGAGCCGGAACAGGGTAAACATCCTATATTACCGTGAAGATCATGATGACATCGAAGCGAAAGGAAATAACAGAGAACACAAGCTTATAGATAAAGAGATAACATTTGCCTTGCTCCACGAATTAGTCTTAAATTATAACTAAGCTTGTTCTCAGCCCAATTTCCATTTCTCATCCCATTCACTCATTCAATCTCTAGCTCAATCACTAACTCACTCAATCTCTAACTCAGTTACTAACTCACTCACTCACTCTCTCACTCACTCTCTCATTCAAAATAGATCAAGATATCAAATAAACATTTTGCAAGTACTGTTATTTATTATACTTTTTCTGCTTTTAATATTTTCGTATTTTACTAAAAGTACTTCATAATAAATTGCTTCTTTAGCAACTGATTTTTTAGAATAATTTAATATATATTAAAACATAGAAAATGATTACCCATATCACACGAGAATGTGTAACGGCATCTAGCTACAACAATAAACTACCTGGTTTATGCCTGTTTAATAGCTATAGATAAGCGTTATGTGTACAAAAAACACATAAGTAATAATTAGATTATATACTAAAACTTTAAGTGTCCTTCTTAAATAGCTCTCCTCGATTCATATACGATTAATAAAAAAAATAAAATAATATTTTATGTGTGCAAGAAAGAATCACTGATGAAGTTTGGTCTGCCAAGGGTAGAAAAGAAGTTGCAGAACTGTATTATAGACAATGCCGAACAACACAGTAGAAAAAGTAACAAGAGTAGTCCTTAAGTAAGAGTTCAGGAAAACGCTTGAAACCTAGAAAAAAAAATCTGACCTCACCTTCAGAATTTCCCAAAACTTACATTCGATCAGGTTATAGATACATTACTCCCATTTTTGTGGAGAAAAATTCGTTCCGGATCCGGGGATTGAACCCAGGATCTCTCAGTTTGCCAGACTGAGTGCTCTACCAACTGAGCTATGTCGGGGATCCATCCACAACACGATTCGAGTTCCTCTCCTTAATTATTCTATGGCTTACTCCATTGTTTTTGACATTACTTCATCATATACGACCGCATATTAAATGACTTTATGGCCATTTCAACAACTAGTATGTAGTATGTACTGTTAACACATTTTATAGTCTATTATAGTTGAATATTTGCCCACTAAATGACTTTATAGCCGTTCTAAAAAGAGTTATGTACTGTACCAGAATGAATTTTTCTCCAAAAATAATGTAGGCTATATAGAAAGTTAACAGTACGTAACTGTTTTGGAATGGCTATAATGTAGTCATTTACAGTAGTGCACAAATATTCAACTACCGGGTGTACGAGACAAAACGCCACGGCTTAACCGAAAGTCTAGCGGCCCCCGTATGCTATAGGAGTGGTCTTCCTACCGTCAAAGCGCGATAGTAATACAGTAGAATCCCGATTATCCGTCACTCTGTTAACCGATTGGCGGATTATCCGACTGTCTTTCGCCTTTTTTTTTTTTTTTTTTTTTTTTTTTTTTTTTTTTTTTTTTGCTACAGAAATACAGTATATGAAGTACTATGACACTTTATATTAGTACGTATTTTTTTCTAGAGAGTGTTATATTACAAATCTTTACCCTTACACAATATGGTCTACTGTTCGAGTTGCCGCACTGTACAAATTCCATATAAAATATCTTCCACGGATGTTAAAAGGAAACGTGTTGTGCTACGTATTGAAAAAAGTGCAAATAAATGAGTGATTTGAAAAGAGAAATTGTGGCTCATGCCGCATCAGAATATGAGATTATATTTAAACTGTGCTCGAGAATAATCAAGAATAAAGTGTTTAAAGTACATAAATTCACAATATGAGACCTCCACTATTCCTAACTTACCACAAACAACCATAACAAAGAGTTTGTTTGGCCTTTAACAACCCGTCGTTGACAATCAGATTTACTTTGAAGAACTTCTGATCCACTAACTAATGTGTTAAATATAAGACCACGGAGGAAATTACGAAAGTGTAAGTATTATTGACTTAATTCACGAAAATCTTTTATCTACGCATTATACGATTTTTTCGATTAACCGTTCAGTTCACCCCCTTCATTAGCACAGATAATAGAGGTTCTACTGTATGCGGTACGATAAAAACATAAAAGCTTACCTCATTCTTGTAAATGCTCTGTAAATTTCTCCTCTGTTAATACACGTTTATGTCCACACCTGTGGAGTAACGGTCAGCGCGTATGGCTGCGAAACCAGGTGGCCCGGGTTCGAATCCCGGTCGGGGCAAGTTACATGGTTGAGGTTTTGTCCGGGATTTTCCCTCAACCCAATACGAGCAAATGCTGGGTAACATTCGGTGCTGGACCCCGGACTCATTTCACCGGCATTATCACCTTCATTTCATTGAGAAGCTAAATAACCTAGATTTTGATACAGCGTCGTAAAATAACCCAATAAAAAATACATGTTTATTCACACGAGGCTTCTTATTTTGTACAGATCCTGTCTCTTTGAACTTCTTTACTAGTCGGTATATTGTTGTTTTATCCGGCACATGGGAATCGAGAAATTGACGACGGAACTTAACGGCGACACCTTCTCCACGAAGACTTTTTTTGCGAAAGTATTACAAATAAAAGTGCGTTGTTCTGTACTGTACCTCATGACACAACTTACACACTCGGCACTCGCGAACTAATTCATATGCACTTTGTGCGGAAATTAGTTCGAGAATAACAGGGCCATAAACCCGGGAGCAGATAGTGGCATCCCGGCGACTAGTTCTCTGCAACTTCGATGGCGTTTCGTCTCGTCCACCCGGTATAATAGAATAACCAGGTTACGTGACATCAATAAAAAGGAAGAAGAGTTGATGAAGAAAATGTAAAATACAAGACAGAAACTACAGAGAGGTTAGTTGGGGACGCTCGGGTTTTGCAGAAGCTGTTCCCCGCCAAGAGATGGCGTGATCACCGGGAATAGTGCGTCCGCATTCTCGGCGCGCAAGCATTGAGTGAGATTGCAGTTTCGCTTTAGTTGTGCTGTGAAAAGTAAGCGCTGAAAGTTGTAATCTTAAAAGTTTAAGTTAAGTTTTAAGTGCTTTGTATATGCTACTGTTGTAATGACTTATTCATTACGTGAACATACTTATCTATACATACATACATACATACATACATACATACATACATACATACATACATACATACATACATACATACATACATACATACATACATACATACATACATACATACGGAAACGAAAATCTTGTACGATAAGACGCACATTTCGGGAACAGTTTCCAGTGGGACCTGTTCCAGCTGCCAGTACAGTAAGAAGATTTCATAAGAAGTTCATGCGGACAGGCTGTGTTCTGTCGGAAGAAAAATTAGACGAGATTGGTGAAAGATTGGAACACACTCCTCAAAAATCTTGCGAGAGTGACTACAAATTTCTTAAAAAGATGTCAAATGTGTGTTGCAGTAAATGGAGGACATTTTGAGCAACGAATGTGAGCTTGGTAAGTTCCAAGCATTGTAACAGTGGGGTTGTAGGCCTAGTACCGGAGACGCGCGCGTGTTCCTCGCGGTAACCAAAACAATGTAAGCCGGGCCGGCTCAGGATGACAACCCGAGCGTCCACAACTAACCTCTATGCCCGTTCATGTGCTAATTAATTGTTCTTGTTTCAGTGTTTGACTCAAACGCCAGATTGCCGGCGGGTCTGTTGATGGGGAACTTGGTGTTCTTTGGGAACTACGACGAGTGCGTGGATGTGGTGGACATACACACAGACATGGCACCGCCGTTCAGCGGCAAGTACTGCCTCGTGACTCTCACCTGGATTAACGACACGTTCATCTTTCCCAACGAACAGTTCGACGACATCAGATTGGTAAATAACCTCATATATGACCAACAATACCTAATCGTGATAGTGCATCATCCATACTGTGGTCAGTTTTCTCATTACTATAGACTTCTCGTCCCACAAAGTTTCCTTTCTCTCTCTCCCTCTCTCTCTCTCTGTGCATGATAACATCTTAACTGAGACTGTCGATATAGAGCAGTTCGTAAGACTGTGGCGATTTTTGATAGAAAAATTAGAAAACAAAGTAAAACCGCAGGCATCATCAACGGAAAGCCGGATGGCTTCATTGCGAAGAGCTTAGTTGCCCTCTTACATAATAAACTAGATACTGCTCGAAATCATGTAGGGAAATGTGTTATGTTTGAACATGCAGTGGCGGTCAAATTATTTTATATTTAACTCGGGTAAAGTTTCACCTTTAAGAAATAGGAAGTTACATTTAATAAACTATTTTACATATCGGTAATGATATTTATACTAACTAGTGAACAAAAACTCGTGGTAAGCTGTATCGGAAAAACAGTCACAAGTTTTATGCGTGAATTCGTCTCTCGAGATGGGATGTTGCATGTAAGGTATGCGTTGATTATATACCAGCTCCCATTTGCGCTGCATATGACTCGACATTTTGAATTTTCTCTCTTCTCTAAAATCCACTCGCGAATTTTTCCAACTTAACCTGTCGATTGCTAATTGCTGCTGAATTAAATTGTAATCTGGTTCCTTATGAATGGTGTGGAATCGCTGCGAACGTTCTGTCGTATTCTAGAGTAGCACTATCTCGACTGCAGTACAACCACCTAATTCGTGCCTCAAATTCCCCCTCCCGCGTATCGCTAGATGACGTCACGCACTCCAACTCAAGGTCACGTTGGATACAATCATCTTTCATCTGTCGATCGCCGTTGATTTCATTGGAATATGTCATGTAGTTTAGAAATTATAAGCGTGACAAAATTCGCCTGAAAATATGACGGTCGACTTTCTGAGATGGTAACCTAGACCGAACTTATATACGTTTAATTATTTTCAGTAAGCCTATACAATAAAATTATATCAAATCTAAATATATAACAATAAAAGTAACAAACTGAATATTTCTTCTTAATGTTTTGTCAGTAACTACATCACATATCACAATTATTTTCCTTATATACCGTACAGAATAAAAATGTACAAACATCTTTCTGTCCCTAAAGTTTTATCTTTCCTATGCGCTCAGTCCAATTCTTACGTCCATTCTGAACTCTTGCAACCGCGAGTTTCGAGGCCTATCTCCAGGCCTACGCTATTTTCTCAACCACGTGGACACCACTCCTACAATTGTCTGGAAATCTTATCTGTTGCATTCTCCTTTCATGTCAATATCAATTAAATTACATTAGACCTCACGTCATAATCGAGGAAAGAATTCTTAACATTCCTTTTTCCTCAATTATTTTTAATCATTTCTAATCTTCAATGCTTCGCTGTCTTAAAAAAATTCATTTCCATGGACAGTAGTTTTCATTTTACATTTTTCTTTAGTCATTCACGAACCTAAATATTTTCCTTAGAACTTTCCCCTCAGATATCAATAGTCTTTCTGTATTTTCCTTATTTAAGGTCCAACTTTATAATTTATATAGGAGGACTGGTCTAATTAATGTTTTATATAATTTTCATTCAATTTTTACTAAGAAAACGGGACTGAAATTGTTTCTTTAAACCATAATAATTATTATTTGCCATGTTTATTCTCAAGTTTATTTTTGTTGTTATTTTTGCCTGTAACTATCAATAATAGTCTACTGCCCTTTGCCCGAAATACGGTGAGTGGCTGCTACAGATTTCAAAGGTCGTAGCGCTAAGTACCTAAGAAGATGCCTGACGGCCTTATCTCTACCAGGTTAAATAAATAAATACTACTAAAACTACTAAATAAATACTACTAATAAGATTACCGTTGCAAATAGAAAAGAACGTAAAGTTTATAAGTATAAAGGCTGGTTCACAATAAACCTGGAACAGAAACGACAACGAGAACGAGAACGGAAAAAAATATTAAAATATATGCATTTAAATGTGAGCATTCACAATTAACTATTGTTAAAATAAATGTTTCTAAATGTGAGCATTCACAATAGTTAAGTGTGAATGCTCACATTTAAATGCATTTATTTTAACATTTTTCCGTTCTCGTTCTCGTTATCGTTTCCGTTCCCGGTTTATTGTGAACCAGTCTTAACAGTGCTAAGGTTAATGTAACGAAATATCTCAAAATTACAGTATTACGGATACAAGAAACAAATCTTATCTACAAATTAGCGAACGGTACTCGTACACTGAGGCTACTCTCAGCAGTGGGTTCGAATTCCTCTTAGGCTGAACACCTGGTTCGAATTCTTCAAGGTAAATGTAAGGGGAATGTCAGACTACCTCACAATGAATCGTCGAGCTCATCTTGTCAAATATCGCCTCACTCTCATCAATTCCAACGACACTGGCTAAAGGAGAAGTTGATATAGCTCGCTAAATAGCCAATTTCTTAATTACGAGTAAAGGAATAAATCAATCCAAACAATACTATATGCCGATGATCAGGTATATTTATTAAATTCTGAAGACGGACTGCAGATTGCAGCACATCAATTATATAAAATAGCAAGCGAATATGACATGAGAATTTCCACCTCAAAGACAATAGCAATGCCAATGTGTGAGAAAAACATCTAACGCGTGAAAATTGAAATAAATAGTTAATAATGGAACAAGTTTCTGAATTTTCATACTTAGGACATTTATTTGCAGAGTATAAAACTGATATAGACGTCAAATTACAAAAATATAATAAAATAAATGGAGTTAATAGAAGATATTTTGGCAACAAAATCTGGATATTAAATAAACAAAATTCTTATAAACTTTAAGCACGTCAGATGCGTTTTTTTAAAGATCGTTATTGAGTATAAAAAACATGGATATCCAAAAAACATTACAAGTTACTTGTACAGAGACATCATTTTATTTTTGCTAACGTTTGTAATATTAACCTGGCTGTACTTTTGGATTAACGGTTGAGAACAGAAAACGCCGTTTGCTACCACCTTGTATGACTGGAGTTCGATGATACTGGCGTAAAATACAAACAAATCACTTTACTAGGTATAGGAGGGAAGAAAAGTAGTTCACCCATTTACGTAAAGTAGGAAATATCGCGATTTTGAGTTTGATAATTTTCATTAGGTTTTTGTTTAATCAAAATACAGTACTGTATTAACAATTAGTGTTTTTACTCATGAACTCAGCTATGCATTCGGAGGAATTCATTATGCAGTGTATATTATACTGTCTACAGCACATTAGCGTACAATTTAGAGAATGAAGCTAAATTGGAAAATAATCATAATATGGATATTTATACACATTTTTGAAAATGGTGGCCGTTCATTTCGATAGGCCTACAGGCTTCAGTACTTTTGTGCATATTATCGCACTATAGACAATTGTACCTAATTCCAATCAGCTCTTTCGTCCTTCGTACTAGTAACTCATGTTGAAATAATTCTGTACCTACTCTATTAAAAAGTACCTTACGTACTGTAAATTCAATCTTCACTTCTTCCCGATCCAAAAAAATGAAAATTACTCAGACATGTTATCTACTGTCCGTCCAAGTGGTTTTGTCGCAGGGTCGCAGAAAGGAGTGAAATCACGTGACCGTTAATTACTTAACGAGGTCCTTTTATTTAAGTTATTTTAACAGTTGTATAATATTACGTAGACGTCCATTCCTAACAGAAATTAATGTTTTGAGAAAAGAGCTAAGACAGCCCAGCCATTAGCCGTTACAGAGGGGCAAGCAGAAGCGGGTGGGGGAAACCGGGATGCGACGTAGGCAAACGGACAACAGTACCCGTGCGAAAATATGATTCAGTATTAAAAGCTCTTTCGCCCCTGGAAAACGCGAACATATTTCTGGAATGTACTATGCTCACCAACTCAATATACGCGGCCTTGATTCTGTGTGGAGGATGATTGGAAGTTTACTAGTAGAGGGGGTGGAAATGAAGTACATTAAAAAAACTCAGGTAGAATAAAAATTGAAGTAAAAATAAAATGATCTTCCTGTATAACCGAATGAATTCAACATCATCAACAACAGTGGAAGAACCATGTACAAAGAATGGAAAGGGAGTAGGGGCGGCTTTAGAGGTAGTGCCCTAGTGCCATGGCACTACCTAAATAAAATATAATTAAATTTTAATGTAACTGTACATTCACAGCGCTATAAGATCACAAATATTACAAACAATATAGATTTATCAGGAAGTGAATCCAGCAGACCATCGATATGAACTACTGCGCCGCGTCGTGTCAGAGTAACAATGACGTTCGCCCGCTCATGCGCTGCTGTATAGCTGTACATACAATAACTTCGTCATTCGAGCCAGATGCCAACCATCTCTGTATGGGCATGTGCAGAAGTGTTTTGTAATCCATTCGATGGAGCTTCACGGTGGTGCAAAGAGCAAGGGGAAAGGTCTTATCCGTGCCATTCAGTTGACAACTCGATTCGAGGTGACTGCAATAAATAACGAATATTTGTTCCATGTTAGGGCTGACTTTCTTCCTGGCAAATACGTTATTGAAAAGAGCGCGAGCGTAGGAAAAAACAGTGCGATATCTGGCGACATATAATTATGCATGTAGTTGTGCTGTGTTGATGAGAAACAATAAATTATGAATAAAATAAATACTCCATTATAAAACACACTTTCTTAATCATATGAAGATAAACAGAAAATAAATCATATGGAAAGACTAACTATAGATTTGAACTTGAGTATGTAAATAAAAGATGCTAAAATGTTTATGCAAAGAACAAATGGACTTGTTGATGTGATATTAAACATTCTTTCTATTGTTTTCCTCCTGCTCTTTTTGATTGTATCTGGCATTGGTCTAAGAAAGATGTTCACTTGTGGTAGCAAGTTCCCCAATTTTAGCCAGAAAGTCATTGAACTCTTTGCTTAAAATTTCAGGAAAACATAATTCAAGTACAGAACTTTAAAGTTCCGTGAATTTATTATATTAATTTATTACTAGGTATTATTATCATTATTATTATTATTATTATTATTATTATTAATATTATTATTATTTATATAAAATATTCACCATATAAAACGATACATTATCGTTACTTTTCGTTTCTGAAAGGGAGAGACTTCCAGATTAGCCTCAGTAAATAGAGAATAGGACACAGAGATCAAGGAAGACCAAGAGATTGATGGAGAGATCAAGGCCATTTTTCTTAGATTATCGTTACAGATCACATGATCTAAAACGAAAAAGTTCTGATGATGATGATGATGATGATGATGATGATGATGATGATGATGATGATGATGATGATGATGATGATGATACAATGTCAGAACTTGTATAAATTAGTTTTCTGAACTTCACTGATATGGAAATTACAGTAAGTTACGCGAAAAAAAAAAATTCAGTATTTAAATGTTATTTATATGTAGGCCTAATAATAGCATCAACATCTGTGTTGTATGTGACGTAGCTGGGGTCTCCGAGAACCCTCAGTCTTCGATGGGGTTTCTGCATTCCCTCAACGTGTGGCGCTCAAGACCTGGTGGCCGGACTACAAGAGTATTTCGGCCAAGACGTCGTTGTCACCCTCACAGACCAGGACTGCCATACTAAGGACGAGAAGATCTACACGTCGCTGGACTGTGTGGCGATGTAAGTTAAAAACCACCAGCAACAGATTTCAATGTTTTTCTTATATATCTTGCATCATTAGTAGGGACCGGATTTATAGTTGTTTCCTATTTTTCTCCTTTATTTCTCAACTCATAATTTCTAAGATAATTTTCCGAATCATGGTCATAAGAGTTATATATTAAATTCTGTTGAACCTAAAATTGGACCTTAAGAACTAAAAAAAAACCTAAATCATAATTAATATTTATTCTTCTATATTTACTGCGTTTTATATAACTGTACTTATAAGTTATGTTATGTTTTTTATTAAACGACGCTCGCAACTGCAGAGGTTATATCAGCGTCGCCGGATGTGCCGGAATTTTGTCCCGCAGGAGTTCTTTTACATGCCAGTAAATCTGCTGACATGAGCCTGTCGCATTTAAGCACACTTAAATGCCATCGACCTGGCCCGGGATCGAACCCGCAACCTTGGGCATAGAAAGCCAGCGCTATACCAACTCGCCAACCAGGTCGACTAATATACTTATAATTTTTATCCTTCTGCACTGAAGAAAGTAACCCAATCTGCGGTCTTTGCCCCTTCAGTCTTTTGTTTTAAATGATTAACAGGGAATTCCGTCTTTCTCTGTATAGCGGGTCGTCCTTCAGAGGCTTCACTATCTCAAGGGCAATGACTGGGACTATGTGTCTTGGAATTTCCACTGATCGCCGATATGATATGCCAGTAGAAGAGTAAGAAGTGACTGAACTTTCTCTAGATGTGAATGACCTGCGAAAAAATCGCATTAGTGAAGTTTTCGGGCATGTTCCCTGATAGAAGACTATGATCTTGCATGTGCGGGTATGAATTGTGAACTTTTCTGAGATCTCTGTGCAGTCTGTCTTATGCCGGTGCTTCTGGTGTTATATTTTGAATTTGTATATTTTGTATTTTGTTAAGCTATGCTAAAACAAATGAAATAACATTTATTACGACATGGATTGGAAATGATTCCACCGAGGAAAAAGTTATGTTATTTAAAATTGATTGTAAAAGTACATTTTTACATCAAGCAATTTTTGCGACACCTTTCACAGCTTGAACAAAAAACCTAAAAAAAAAAACCATTTCACCTATTCCAATAACCTAAAATGATTTCTTAAAAACCTAAAAACCTAATCATTAGACAGATGATCCAGGCGAGAGAGAATACGAGACAGCAATATACAGGGTGATTCACTAAGTGTTGCCGCCACTTATGAAGGGCTTTCCTGAGGTCAAATGGACCAAAAATATAAATAAGAAATAAGGTCCGACTTACAGTTAAATCGCTACTGGTTATTGATAATTTTTAATTAGAAGCAACATTTAACATTACGAGTATCACTACAGAAACACACAAAAAATGTATACAGTTACCACTATTGTATAACTGGTTACTTGTTCTCCTCTCGCAAGTCTTGCGGAATGGATAATTGCAGTTACAGTCACGGCCACTGCGGAGCAATGACCTCAAGGAGCACTGCTACTCTTTGCAGCGTTGCAACACATTACATTTCGTATTCTCATAACTATTGGACATATCAAAAAATTTATTTGGCAAAACTTGTTCGAAATGACTTGATCTATTATCTCTGTGAATTAATGTAATAGGTTCTCTTCCGCCCTCTATATCACTCTTAGCCGATGAAAAATGACACGTGACAACCAGTATTCACAAAATGATATAACGCAGGGAGAAATTAGACAAAGGAAAATAACCAACTTGCAATAGAAAGGGACAAATCTCCAATTGGTTTATTAAGAACTGAATCTGGATCCGCAAAATTTGTAGGTGTAAATACATATGAATTCGCAAGATTTGTAGGAATAAACTTCTTGCAATTGTAGCTCCGTATTACAAAATACATAATGAGGAGCCCAGTCAAATTATTAATAAGTAAAGAAGGAAGTTAGGAAGTAATGATTAAGAATATGTACTGGTATAAAATAAGTATAAAATAAAAAAATTAACTACGAGTATCTCTCAATCACATAAGACTTTCTGTAATTAATTCAAATGTCCACATAAGATAACGAATGGTTGAAAGGTGCAAATTGAATAATAAAGAGAGAGTTGTGTAATACATAGAGACAATATATTGGTTTTTAATCCTGGTAACAGACATAATTATTGGTGCGTTTATTTCAGAGCTGTGTTCTCCGCATTTGGCATTGTGGTGGTCCTAAGCACGGCCTACGACATAATGAATAAAGGTAAAGTACAATTAAACAACTGCATATAAATTGTCAGATGTTTAATGTGGATTTTCTTTTATCCAGATGTATTAGTGCGGCGCATATTTGATGGAATTAAGTTAAATCTAATGTTATCTAAGTACAATTAAGTTATCTGTTAAAAATGTGTAAGAAAGGTCTGAAACATCTTGACTAGTCAAACAATGAGGAATTAAAATAACGAGGCAGAAAGAGTTTAACGACAGAACAATGAGGAAGTTTCCGAGATGCATGTCGGATTATTTTAAGCCATGTCGACGTCAGATCTTGAGCAATATGTCGGGATTACAGCCAGGAGGTAAAAAAACTCTCGTTAACATTTTGTGACAAGGAAACAGAGCTGTATATTCGCGCTGTTGTGTTGTTATGCTGGCAACAATGAGTTACGTGTGTAGAAAACATTCAAGCAACTCAAATGAGCAGGTTTCAGTTCCATAAACTCAATCAAATTACTGACATTTCGGGTCAATAGTCTGTCTATCCATTTCACACGCTCCATTCTTCTCCATATTCACATTTCAAGTACTTCTTGAATGGAGCGTGTGTAATGTACAGACAGAATAAGAAACGAAGTTGTGTTGGAAAGAGTGGATGAAGAAAGAATAATAATGAAACTGATCAGAAAGAGGAAAAGGAATTGGCTGGGTCACTGACTGAGAAGAAACTGTCTACTGATGGATACAATGGAAGGAATGGTGAACGGGAGAAGAGTTCGGAGCAGAAGATATCAAATACAGTAATAGACGACATGAAGATATATGGATATTTTACGGAGACTAAGAGGAAGACAGAAAATGAGAAAGACTGGAGATTGCTGGGTTTGCAATTGAATGCTCTTTCGTATTAAGTATAAAATATAGGGGGTACCATTTAAAATTTCGAAGTGGGAAGTTTTGAAATGAAAGCCATGTATATTAAAAAATCTCTGATACGTGACTATATATAATCTCATACAACAGAAGCTGTAACAAATCCTAAATAATATACACAAGATAAATGATAGAAAAGTTTTAATTAAGGATGATGAAATAAACATGAATCATTTTAATAGGTGCAAATACGGGAAGTGCAATGTTGGCAAACAAGGAAACAAATGCTAGGGAGGCGATAAAGACAAATGCTACGGAGGTGTTAAAAACTGTAGGATAAGCAGCCATGATTGGTTGAAACACCACGTCCCGTACCATTTTCATGGTATGATGTAGTAAGGTGTCATAGTAAAGAAAAATACTCTTTCAACATTGACATTATACCTAGGATAGAGAAATAAAAGTATACAATTTTCCGAAATTCTATGTACAGACCGATTATTTAGTCCTGACAGCTCAGCGACGCGAAAGGAGGGAAGTAATAGGAGGAGTGAGGAGAGTTCCGGAGTAGAGATAAGGGCGAGCTGTCGGTGAAGGAATGCAGTACAGCTTAATTGTACTGGAAACATACCGCTCTATCGCACGCATGACATCCGATCGCTTCGAAGGCAAGCGAGTGAATAACCCATACATCCCTTGGCGTAACTAAATGGACTCGCCTGACCTAGGCGCAAATCTCCGGCGACTGTCAGGACTAAATAATCGTACTTTTTTTGTAACGTTTCACAGAAACACAGCTGAGATAAAAATTTACTCAGATGTTTCAGAACTTTCCTCATTGTTGCCCAATAGGAGAGATATCAACTGGTCAAAGATAAGGCTCTTATTCAATTCACGATATGCATAATCTTGGCATCTATGTGAATATCATTCCGACACTATCTCACAAATTATTGCAATTTTCCAGATTTATGTCCGACTGTATTCAAGATGGTGGACTTCTGTCTTTTCGGCTCGGACTTTCTTCTTACTCTATAAAATCACAGACTGTCCGCGAAATCCGCGGCATATTGCAACTATACTTCTTCGACTCTCCATTCTTTCTGTCGTTCCTTTTTATTTTTCTTTATTCTCTTCATCTTTCCCTCCTTCACTAATTCACCAACTTTTCTTCGTTGCTTTCCTTTTGCTTTCAACTTTCCCCCTTTCCTACTTTTATTTCTCGTAACTGTCTTGCTTTGCAGGAGATCGCCGAGAGCTGTTGATGTCGTTCTCTCTGCGTCGCCATGGCTCCAAGCTACTGAGCGCCGATACATCCAGGGACTCAATGCCCGTATTGCATGGCGTGCGTTTCTTGAGCATGTTCTGGATCGTCCTAGGGCATCGCTATGTTATATCAACGACAGGGCCCGCTATCAACACAGTGTTCACTAACAGCGTGAGTATCCCGCACTTACCTAAACTCAAAAACTTATGTTCCATTCAATATCTTCAAAATAAGTCGTACTATCAACACTAACTTCTAGTTCTTATTCAATATTAGCCGTACCCGTGCGCTCCGCTGCACCTGTTAGAAATAAATATAAAGTAATTACATAATTAAAATAGGACGTTTGATCCAGGGAACATTCGTGTATGATTGAAGGATAAATCGTTTAATATGTTACTTAATTTAAATTGTATTTAAATAATTAAAATGCGGTCATTTTGGTCCAGAGGTCAATCATTTGATGTAATGACAATTCCTTTAACATGTTTTTTAATTGTTATTACATGCAACCATAGTTTAATGAAGATTGACATATCATTTAGTTTTAATGTGTATACTTTATATTGCCTGCTATATGTTTCAGAAATTACTGTAATAACCAGGGAAAGGATTTATATGTAAATACATATTTACTTATAAAGCTAATATAATTTATATTTTGCATTATCTTTATGTTTCACAATGTGTAGGGTTGAAAAATCCTACTTTTATTTTCCATATTTTTCCATATTTTAGAGTTTAGTACATATTTTCGTTAATTTCCATATATTTTCCATATTTCATATAAAACAGTCCATATTATATTAGGTTTAACAATAAAACAAAACAAAATTCCATTAACTTTTAAAAATACATTTCAACAATAGAGATTTAAACACATGTTCAGTAATCCCTTTAACATCAGAGTTATTTGAAAATTAGCAGTCCTATCAACAATGGGAAAGTAAGTTACAAAACTGTATTAATTTAATTTAAAATTTTTAACAGACTTCAGTTGTGCAGCTCAACAGTTAAATGCCAGTCAGAGTACACATAGGTTCAGTTTTGTAAATCATACTATAAAGACGGTAAATATGCCAAAAGTACGTCATTCAGTCAATTTAAAATCAAAACTAACAAGTTACATTTCAGAATTTAAAGAAGATGGTTTATCAACTGACAATAAAATATTATTTTGTAATTTGTGTCAGTGTGCAGTATCATCTACACAAAAGTTCCTGGTGCAACAACACATTACAACTAGTAAACATCAGGCCAACAAACAATTAAATTCCAAGCAGAGACAATTGTTTTTAACACAACCAACAACATCGAATGTAAGATCTGAGTTTAACATCGACCTGTGCCGTTCTCTCATCTCTGCTGATATTCCTCTCTACAAACTAAAGAATAAGGTCTTCAGGGAATTCCTTGAAAAATATACTCAACATACAATCCCGGATGAGTCAACACTTAGGAAGACGTATGCTCCATCCATCTACGATGAGACAATACAGAAGATAAGAGATGAAATTAAAGATAGTTCAATTTGGGTTTCCATTGATGAGACTCCCGACAAAGAAGGTAGACTTGTTGGTAATGTAGTTATCGGTTTGTTAAGTGAACAATATTCTGAACGAATTCTTTTACATTGTGATGTTCTAGAAAAGTGCAATAACAAAACTATAGTTAAACTGTTCAACGAAGCTATGGGTATCCTGTGGCCAAAGGGTATTATGTACGATAATGTGTTATTCTTTATTAGCGATGCTGCCCCTTATATGGTCAAAGCTGGACAAGCATTATCTGTTGTATATCCTAAATTGACTCATTTTACTTGTGTGGCGCATGCATTTCATCGTGTGGCAGAAGTGGTCAGAGACAATTTCCCTAAAGTAGATTTGTTGATTTCATCAGTGAAAAAAGTATTTCTCAAAGCTCCCAGTAGAGTTAACGTGTTGAAAGAAATGTACCCTGAAATTCCATTGCCACCAAAGCCAATTTTAACTAGATGGGGTACATGGCTAGAAGCAGTTGAATATTATGCCGAACATATAGACTCTATTAACAATGTTCTCCTTGCATTGGACTCTGAAGATGCAGTCTCAATTGATACTGCGAAAACAGTTACCTGTGACATAAGTGTGAAGAATGACTTAGCTCACATTCAGCATACATTTTCATGCATCATAAAAACGCTCAAAAGTCTCCAAAATAGGCACCTTTCACTATCTGAAAGTTTTGAAATTATAAATAGTACTGTGGAACAACTGAATCGTGGTAGAGGTAAAGTTGCAGATGCAGTAAGAGCTAAGGTGGACACTGTACTTTCAAAAAACCCTGGATATGAAGAACTACAAAAGGTTGTTGCTGTGATGAGTGGTGAATCAACAGTGAAGATTAACTTGGACTTATCCCCAGCAGACATTGTGAAATTGAATTATGTACCAGTTACTTCTTGTGACGTCGAACGCTCTTTTAGTCAGTATAAATCTATCCTCAGAGACAATAGAAGAAGATTCACTTTTCAGCACTTGAAAGAAATGTTTGTAACCTATTGTTATGGTAACAGACAATAAAAATTGTGTTTTGTTGAAACTACATTGGAAGATAAGGTACGTCCATTATATTTTTTGTTTAGTTTGATTAAAATGTACCAATATTTAACGTACATAGTCATTTTTTTATAATTTTAAGTCCATATTTAATTCCATATTTTGGTAAAAATAACTACATATATATTTACATATTTCATATATTTTTAGTCCATATAAATCCGTTCCCTGGTAATAACATTGTAGAATTATGCCCATCTAGAGAAACTACACTTTCCAATGGTGAAATAATAATTAAACAATTAATTACCTTCCGATATTACTTCATACAAACACAGAAACATTCTCTTTGGCTATGTTTAATAGCTTTCGATTGTTGTTGTCCAAGGCCCCATATAGACGAATTCATTTGTTTTTATTTCAGTACAGCACCTTAGATGGCGTTGTTATTGTAATTTTAAAACTCATTTATATCATTAAGTGTCTGTCCTATCAAAATTTTATATAGCATAAAACTTATCGGAAATTATTTTTAAAGAAACTTTTGTTATGTAATATTTTTCATGAAAATCAATAATAAGCGAGATATTTCGATTTATTTAATTCAGGTCCCCTTATAACCCCCCTTTTAAATAAAGTATTTTGAATGCCATATAGCCTAAAATCTAAGTTACAAATAACTTAATTTATATTCCAATTTTCATATAAATCGGTTCAGCCATTATCGCGTGAAAAGGTAACAAACATACAGACATATAAACAAAAATTTCAAAAAAGCTATTTTCGGTTTCAGGATGGTTAATTATACATGTTAACACCAATTACTTTTGGAAAATCGAAAACTACCAGAACAATTTTGGCTACAGATTTATTATTAGTATAGTTATAATAAACTTATGTTTATCACTTTGTTACTTTACTCTGTAACAGTCGACTTGAAGCATTTTGGTGCATTATACACTGCTCCGTCGATATAGGAGAAAGTCAATGTTTACCTACTTAGATATAGCCTAACAAGCGGAGCAAGTCCCCTGCAATCGGCACAGCCTAGTCCAGACTATGTATTTTATTTTATTTTAGTAGGTTATTTTACGACGCTTTATCAACATCTAAGGTTATTTAGCGTCTGAATGAGATGAAGGTGATAATGCCGGTGAAATGAGTCCGGGGTCCAACACCGAAAGTTACCCAGCATTTGCTCATATTGGGTTGAGGGAAAACCCCGGAACAAACCTCAATCAGATAACTTGTCCCGACCGGGAATCGAACCCGGGCCACCTGGTTTCGCGGCCAGACGCTCTAACCGTTACTCCACAGGTGTGGACCCAGACTATGTAGTCTGGTCTTACTAGAGCATGAAAGTCTAGGAATATTATGGACAGGAAAACATCGATCATACGGGAATGAATATTTAACAGTAGTTAATTAATTGTAAAAAGTGAATCTGATACAACGTTAATATAAATTAAGTTTATTTCCTAGAATATATATATTTATAAAACACAATAATATATAAATAAATAAGCAAACGAATAAACATAATAAGTAAATAAATAAACGAACCAATGAATAAATAGGCTAACTAAATAAATAAATAAACAAATAAATGGGCAAATGGATAGATAGATAAATGAGCAAGCAAGCCAAGCAAATAAATAAATATTTAAATAATCACTCTCTCTTTACCTTAGTTTAATCTCTTCCTTTTAGTTAATATTTGAGGAGAAAAATTTGCTCCGGCGCCGGGGATCGAAACCGGGTCCTTGGTTCTACGTACCAAGCGCTCTGACCACTGAGCTACGCCGAATTCAATCCACAGTACCGGACCGAACCCTCCTCCTTCAATGATTCCCTTTGTGGTCTGATTCCATGTTAGGCATATATGTTGACGTATATGTCCAATGTCAACTGCCATTATACTAGGAGCGCACTCACTTGAGTGACTTGTTTGGCCGGGATTCCGCAGTTACGTGCACAGTAATCTGTACAAATATATGCACTGCAGCTATTAGAATATTATAGATTTATTAATTTGTCCTACAGAATAATATCTGTAACATTGACAATTAATATTTGAGGAGAAAAATTCGCTCCAAGTCACTCAGCTGAGTGCGCTCCTAGCTGAGTGACTTGGAGCGAATTTTTCTCCTCAAATATTAATTGTCAATGTTACAGATATTATTCTGTAGGACAAATTAATAAATCTATAATATTCTAATAGCTGCAGTGCATATATTTGTACAGATTACTGTGCACGTAACTGCGGAATCCCGGCCAAACAAGTCACTCAAGTGAGTGCGCTCCTAGTATAATGGCAGTTGACATTGGACATATACGTCAACATATATGCCTAACATGGAGTCAGACCACAAAGGGAATCATTGAAGGAGGAGGGTTCGGTCCGGTACTGTGGATTGAATTCGGCGTTGCTCAGTGGTCAGAGCGCTTGGTACGTAGAACCAAGGACCCGGGTTCGATCCCCGGCGCCGGAGTGAATTTTTCTCCTCAAATATTAATTGTCAATATTACAGATATTATTCTGTAGGACAAATTAATAAATCTATAATACCTCTCCCTTTTAGGTTCATTTATACGACCCAAGCCACACGGGCCTTACAGGGCCGCGACCTGTCGGGAGAGGAATTAATCTATTGGATCACATACATGCTTTTTTGACCACACAAGGGCATGGAGGGCCTCCATAGATGAGGGATCAGCTCAATGCCAGGGCCACCTCCGATACAACACAAACGTTTAAGACATTACACAGCATTCACTCACACATATGAAAGGATTAAGGGAAGGATCGCCGTCCATGCTCGGACTTTCAATCCCAGCCTTTGCCTGGAAATAACTGAGAAAACCATGAAAAACCTCAGTTAGGATTTCCGGCCCCTGCGATCGAATCCCGCACCACCCGAATGCAAGGCCAGTTCTCTACCACGCCGCTAGCCCGCTCGGTAATGTTTAAATACATAAGTAAATAATAAATAAATAAGTACCGATAAATAAATAAACAATAAATAAATATTTTCTTAAACTGTCCAGCAATATCCTTAATATTTGCGCCTTTTTCAAGGCGTTCAATAATTAATATTTATTTTATCAAAAATACTGAGACGTGAACGTTTTGCGACATGATGCCTTACCGGTATGCGGGGGCTTGAATTCTCGTCACAACAGATCACGTTGTACTGTATTTCGCTTTCTTTAGACTCTAACGCATTCTACTAAATAGGCGGAGCAGTGTAATTGAAATTATTATGAGTTTGCGCAGTAGCGTCGCGATTAAGACGTTTCACTACAAACTAGAAGGCCGTGGGGACAGGTATGCCAACTTCTGATAAATCTTTGTCACTAAAATGGACCTCTAAAGTCGCTAGACGTCGCTAAAAAAAAAAGTAATAGTAATGATAGCACAAAAAGTCTCTAAATGACGCTAAAACAACGTAATATCCAGGTTCAGGTGCCTGCCAAGCGAACGCGACAATTGTTGCCCTGCCACTTGCAGCATGATGGATTCAAAGCTCTTGTGTTTTTTCTGTTGTCACAATAAGTAAAAAACCGATAAGTTAATGAGAACAAGAGATCTTAGGAAAAGGGGCAAAGCAATATTGTAACGAAATATTAAAACCGAGGTCGTTTCGTGCTATTTATTCCACAAAAAATATTATGAGCAATATAAAATTTGAGCCTCTAGCCTTGGTACCATACAAGGTACTAACCTGGTCCATGATGTACAGGGCAGGCATTTTGTCATAAATGTACATACTTGGACAGTTCTCGACAGACGCGTTCACGGCGCGGGGGTGGGCACCTTTTGGTGGCTAAGTTCTGTCGAGGACCCAGTGTCTCAGGGTATATTCAGTCCCCCTGCACAGGGATACGTGCGAAGACTTGAACGGTCTCCAGGGCGGCGTGGAAGACATTGTCGACCATCTTGGTCTGGGGAGCGGACGGAGCACTCATTCTCCAGGGGGCAAATGTGGAGGCCCTCTCCGGGGTAACATGGAGAAAGACCTCGATAAAAGAGGCAGCCCTGCATGTGGGGTTAAAACACATGCGAGGTTCTAAGGAGGCAGCCCCTCCACCATAATACTCAACGTAGTGTTGGTAGCTCTACTTGGGGAATTCAAATTACTCGTAATCTTCACATTAATCAGCCGGATGGATATACTGGACAATGACAAAGGCATGTTAAGGATAAACGATTTGGGATAAAGGATAGATTTAAAATTGGTACCTGGAAAGTCAGAGGCCTCAGTAATAAGGAAGAAGAACTTAATAATGAATTGAAAAGAAAACATATAGAAATAGCAATAATTACAGAAACTAAAAAGAAATTAAAAGGCACTAAAGAATTAAAAGACTATACGATGATTTACAGTGGTGTTCCTCAGTGCGTACATGCCCAATGTGGCGTAGCTATCTTAGTGAATAACAAATGGAAAAATAAAATTATAAGTTACCGTTTTATAAATGAGAGAATAATAACATGCAAATTTAAAATTGATAGAGGATATTTAACAATTGTTGGGGTTTACGCCCCCCAAGAGGGAAGAAAGGATGATACAAAAATTTTTTATGACGAACTGCAAGAGGTGCTCAACAAAATCAATAAATCAGATAATATTTTAATATGTGGCGATATAAATGCAAGAGTAGGTAATTTACCAATACCAGGAGTAGTTGGAACATATGGAGAGCAACACATAAATTACAACGGTGAAGAATTGAGGCAGTTTTCAACATACAATAAGTTGAAAATAATGAACACATTCTTCAAGAAAAAAGAAATACATAAATATACACGTTGCGAAAGGGAAAATAAATCACTCATAGACTACATTATAGCAAACGAGAAAATAAAAAATCAAGTTCAAGATGTACAAGTCCATAGGGGAAGTGATATCTATTCTGATCATTATTTAGTCATCGGAACCAAGATATTGATGGGAAGGTGGAAAAAATTTAAACAGAAGGTACAAAAATCATCACAGGCTGTATACAAAGTATATTTACTACAAGAAGAGTCTATTAGAAACCTTTATCAGAGAAGAATACAAGAACATTTAATACAAACCATTACAAGCAATAATATAGAAGAAGAATGGGAAAATATAAAAATGTGTATAGAAAAAGCAGCCTATGAGGCAATTGGGAAGAAGAAGAAAATAAGGAAAAAGGCAGGTGTAAGAATTTGGAATGAAACCATAGAACAAGCAGTGAATGAAAAAAGAAAAGCATACGTACAATTTCTACAAATGCAAACTGAAGAATCTAAAGAACAGTACAAGCAAAAACGAAACCATGCCAAAAAATTAATAACAAATGCACATAAAGAATCTTGGGATCAATTTACAACACGGATTGAAAACGATGTACATGGTCGACAAACTATGTCTTATAAAATTATGAAGCATCTCAATCAATCAGAAAGAGATACAGCAAATATAAATGTAATAGACAAAGAGCAGTGGAAGCGACATTATAGATCATTGTGGTGCAACGAAAAATCAGGAATGGAAATAGAAGAAAATACACCTAGCTATGATACCTCGGTCGATCCAATTACATTAGAAGAACTGAAAACAGCACTAGGCAATATGAAAAATAGAAAGGCTTGTGGACCCGATGGCATAAATACTGAATTATTGAAATATGGAGGTTTAATCCTACATTTGAGACTACTACATTTACTAAATGAATGCTGGAGAAGTTACACAATTCCCAAGACTTGGGAAGTAGCAGAAGTAATTTCACTTTTTAAAAAAGGAGAAAGAAATAATTGTAAAAACTACAGAGGAATAAGCCTTTTAAATACTACTTATAAAATATATACTAAAATAATTAATAATCGCCTAAAAATGATATCTGAAGTGAATCTAGAAGAAGAGCAGATGGGTTTTAGAAAAGGGCGCTCATGCAGTGACAATATTTTTAGTATAAAGAGAATTTTAGAGAAACGACGAGAAGTCAATCTAGAAACGCACATAGCTTTCGTTGACTTCGATAAAGCTTTTGATTGTGTAGAACGATCCATATTATGGAAAATAATGTATAATAAAGGTTACCCTCCACATTTGATAGAAATAATAAAATGCCTCTACACAGATACAAAGATAATAATAAACACAGGAACATCGAAAACAGAAGAAATAAGAATAAATCAAGGACTCAGACAAGGTTGTAGCCTATCACCTAGTCTCTTCAACATATATCTAGATGACTTAATTAAAAAATGGAAAATGGAGGTGAATCCAGGTATAAAGATTAGTGAAGATACATTTTTAAATATTCTAATGTTTGCCGATGATGTAACATTAATACAAGACAGTGAAGAAAAATTGCAATATGCCATTCACAAACTACACCTACTAGAAAAAGAAGACTATAATTTGAGCATATCAACTCATAAAACTAAAGTAATGGCCCACAGTGGTAAATTTCCAATTCGTACAAAAATAATAGTTGATAATAAGCCCAAGAACAAGTATCACATTTTGATTATTTAGGTTGTAACATAGCTTATGATGTAGATAGAGATATTGACAACAAAATAAGCGAATTTCAGTGGATATGCGGAACAATAAATAGAACACTAAAAAATAAAAAAAAAAATAAAGTTCTATAAAACTATGGCAGTACCTGTGTTGACATATGGAAGCGAATCATGGATAATTAAAGAACGAGATAAAAGTAAATTACAGGCTGCAGAGATGAGGTTTCTTCGCAGAGTAAAGGGATGTACAAGAAGGGATCTGATAAGAAATGAGGATATCCGTAAAGAATTAAATATATACAACATAAACGATAAAGTTGAAGATTATAAAGGAAAGTGGAAAGAACACCTGTCTCGAATGGATAATGAAAGAATTCCAGCACTGATACAACAATACCAACCTAAAGGCAAAAGAGATGTCGGACGTCCTAGGAAGAGGTGGAACTGAATAAAATGTGAAGACGGAACAGGCACTAAGCCTAAACCATGAAGTGAAGATGATGATGAATATAAAATTTGATGTTTAAGATTTGTGCCATAAAAGTCGCTATATTTGTCGCTAGACTCGAAAATTAAAAATACCCCACGTGTTGTCAACACGATCTGAAAGTCGCTAGACATAACGACAAAGTTACCCAGTTGGCGTCACTATGCAGGGATATTTTTCTCATTGGTCTGATCTTTCCTCCAGCATTATGGATCTGGGATCCACTCTGACTCTAGCGGAATTGGATACTATGGTGTTTCCTTAAAAACCAAGACGGTCAGCAAGTAGAAATGATATCCTTACCGCTACTCGTGCCCATTCTCCTTCATGGCCATTTTGGCGTGTGACGGGATAGTTCTGCTTTGCTAATTCAAATTACTGTACCTAACAACTTTGGACCTGTTACCGTATTTTAGTAAGTAAAATTGACTTTTATCTGGAAATAAATATATGCCACCGGCATAGTTCAGTTGGCAGGCGAGTGTGCCTGTTGATTCGGACTTACACTTCGACGTGGGTTCGATTCCCGCTTGGTCTGATTACCTAGTTGAAGTTTTTCCGAGGTTTTCACCAAAAGTAAGGCGAATGTCAGATAATTCATGGTGAATTCTCGGCTTCATCACGTTAAGTACCGTCTTGTTATCGCCAATTCCACTGGCGCTACATCACCTGCATCATTTCGGTCTCGAAAACTAGGGCACCACTTGTGATTGTGTGACGCCGAATCAATCGTCCGCCATGGTATTCCTTTCGATTTATTCTAAGATTACTACGTGGCGGTGATGATGGATTCTAAACGATTTATGGATTTGCAAAGAGACACCAGGACCCCACAAATTCTTTCTTCCTCATGACGAGGACATGACTCGTGTAGATCTGTGAGAAATGGCAGACCACCACCAAAGGTATGGTTTACGCCTTTGATTTCTGCAGAGAAATACGTTCGATGGTGGGGCCGGATAATGAATAGGCTGCTGAAATTACTGAGCATGTTGCGAACATAACGAGACCGATATTTCAAGTTCATGGGATTGTCAATGCTAAAGCAATTCTTAAACAGGCTTTCTAATGCATATCTTATCATGTATTTGCAGTGGGTGAGGAGCTGGGAGAACATGCCCTTGGTGAACTTCGTCATGGCCGTGGACACGTTCCTGCTGCTTAGTGGCCTGCTTGTCGCATACGTCTTTCTGAAGCAGATGCGCAGACCCGATGCGCGTTTCAACATCCCACTGCACTACCTGCACCGCTATATTAGGTATGTTGCACACATTATTTTTCTCTAGTATTGGATTTCCTATATAGTATATAACTCTACAGTTACATCTCCTCTTATGGCGAAACTCAAATTTAAATAGAAAATTTGACTGACGTTTTCTTAGCATACGAGTTCGAATTCACTCCCTGACAAACGGTACGAGTTTTTACCTGATATAGCTTCTGTGGAACTGGTTTCCTATTTTGATTTACTCTACCATTTTTCTTTCCAGGTTATTTCCATAATCATGTCATTATCTTTTTCAATCAGACTATCCTACACGTCCATTAAAAACATTTAAAACTGGGAAATACTACGAATTCGTAGCATGACAACTCATAAAGGGACAAAATGGACTATAATAATAATAATAATAATAATAATAATAATAATAATAATAATAATAACAATAACAATAATACTTACTGGCTTTTAAGGAACCCGGAGGTTCATTGCCGCCCTCACATAAGCCCGTCATTGGTCCCTATCCTGAGCAAGATTAATCCATTCTCTATCATCGTATCCCACCTCCCTCAAATCCATTTTAATATTATCTTCCCATCTACGTCTCGGCCTCCCTAAAGGTCTTTTTCCCTTCGGCCTCCCAACTAACTCTCCATATGCATTTCTGGATTCGCCCATACGTGCTACATGCCCTGCCCATCTCAAACGTCTGGATTTAATGTTCCTAATTATGTCAGGTGAATAATAATAATAATAATAATAATAATAATAATAATAATAATAATAATAATAATAATAATGTGGAATAAAAATTTGGAATAATAATAATAATAATAATAATAATTATTATTATTATTATTATTATTATTATTATTATTATTATATTAGTCTATAGGCTTATTGTTTATTGCTAGAAAAGTACAATATAAATAAATTTCAAATTTACAAAATACTAGCACTCCCCTGAAAGAGTGTGTTCCCATGCTAAGGGGGGGGGGGATTCGATACGTAATAAATTTATATGCATAAATTACAATAGTATAGCATCTGAAGATTAATAAGTACTCATAACAAATTGCTTACATATATATAATTATACGTTAATTTCTCCTCCCAACTGACATAGAATAGAATAGAATAGAATAGAATAGAATAGAATAGAATAGAATAGAATAGAATAGAATAGAATAGAATGTTTTATTTTCGCTGGCAGAGTTAAAGCCATGAAGCTTTCTCTTCCACTCAACCAGCCTTAATACAATAGTGACATACATATTTAAATTATGAATATTTACAATGCACTTATAAGATTCTCCAGCAATATTCTTCAGTCAAGTATTAACGACTAGTAAAAGCTTATTGAAATTGAGATAAAACCTATAAGAAAAAGTAATAACTTAATTTTTGAGCTAATATAATTCAATTCAGTAAAGAATTATAATTAAGTTGTGATCGCTAATTGATTAAAATGATGAGAAATAATATAATAGAAGTTTACTAGAACTATGTTATAGGGAGCAAAATATAAATCTAAAATGTATTGATATAATGATAACATTAATGTAATGAGATTTTGCTATTTGAGGTTTTGTATTCTATTTAGAGAAATTAATGGTAATAATAAGAATGGACAGATGTTATTTTCATTATAAGTAACAATTATTTATCAGTAATTAATCTGTTAAGCAAGAATTTATGTAATTTTGACCTAAATAAAGTAATCGTCCAACAACCCCTTACATCACTCGGAAGCGAGTTCCAATTTCTAGCAACTGAAACTGTATAGGATGAAAAATATGAAGATGTCTTATGGTAGGGTATAATGAGTAAATTGTTACGATGAGAACTGGTACTTAGCTGATGATGTGCAGATAAATTTTGAAAACAAGAAGACATACGATTCTTAAGTCCTGTATTTTGAGTAAAGAAATTTAAATTGAAAAAAAATATATATACGTGTATGTATGTATATATATATATATATATATATATATATATATATATATATATATATACTTACATACGTATATTTTTAGAAAAGAAAAGTTTCTTTTTGACACGTTCCTGTTTAATTTTTGCACACACATGCAACTACTAGCCTCACATCCATATATCGAAGTGGAGATGAATGACCATCTAATCTAGACCTGCAGAACTGTAGCTCCTCAGAGCGACTGCTTTACTACCCCCTCTTACCCCACCCACCTTTTCTAACAGTGCGGTCATGGCGTTCTAGTTATACTAGGCTGCATCAACATTCATTCTCGCGGCGGCAGCTATACAATACGCTATCAAGAATTGCAAATGAACAGATAATAAAATCCTTAGGAGCATACCTTTAGAAAGTAAGAGAAAAATGAATGATGGAAATAAATAAGTTAAAAGACATGTAAAATAAATTTTAAATTGTATGTGTGTATATAATATAAGAAGGTCTACCTATGTATATATCGTCCTATTACCAGTAAAGCTGATTAAGTCCACTTTTTGTGTAAAGTAAGTTAAGTACAGTCCCCGACTTGTCTTTCCGTGCTCTGTATTCTACTAAAATGAAATAAGTCCGAAATGTTGCATGCTGGCAACAAACCAATTACTTTATTTGAAGAATTTATTATGATTTTTCGTGCATTAATAAAGTTTTAATTCCTGTTTTTACAAAACTTGCATTACTGGTCTTAACTGGTTTTACTAGTACCAGAACGATAAATAAATTGTACGCTGTTAAGTGAGTGATAATCATATGACCGGATGACAATGTTGTCATTCAACATTGTATCGCACTCTAGCCAAATGAATATATAAATATATCTATACACACATACACACACACACACACAATACGCGTACTGCAGTTTAAAGAGAATTGAAACATGACAAAATCTAAACCCGTGAAGAAATACTACTTTCAAAGGAAATGGGAATATGATTATTTTGTTGTTGAAGACGAAAGAATTGCTTGTTTACCGTGTCCCATCCAATTCATTTCTACTCGTCATTTCAATATTAAACCACATTTCAACAAAGCCCATATTAAGAATTATGGAATGCACAAACTTTCGGGTAAGTTCATTATTACGAACTGTATATTGATTATTTATTTGTATACTGTTAAATTAAGGACGTCACTCGTTGTGTTCATTTTGAATTGAAATTAATAGTGACTTAAATGCTATAAATTTATGTTTCCGTAGGTGATGATAGGAGGAAAGTTTTCGAAAATCTGAAGTAGGGTAGGTACAAAGAAATCTCGAAGAAACTACCGACAGGAAATCTAGCATAATTGTAAACCTTGAAACGAGATAACGCATTATAAATGCAATGAATTTATTACAATCCTTTTTGAAAATTATATGCCGCTACTGATGGACCTTTGCAAGGACAGAGAATGTAAACAACTCTACGCGGAAGTCATTCATCCCCAATAGAAGTAGAGTGAGGCTGACGTCATATTTCCCCTACTTACGAGTTCTGTAGGCCTGATGTAATCAGTGCACGAAGCACGTTAGGTTTGGTCTACCGCTTTGGAGTAACGGTTAGCATGTCTAACCGTGTTACGAGCGAGCCCGGGTTCAAATCCTGGTTGGGAGAATTTACCTGGTTGAGGTTTTCTCCGGAGTTTTCTCTCAGCTCATTAAGGGCAAATTCTGGCTAACTTTCGGCACTGGACCCTGGACTCACTTCCCTGATATTATTAATTTCAACTCACTCGACATTATATAACCATAGCAATTGATAAAGCTTCCTAAAACAAACAATAAAATTGTTAGTACAATGATCCCTCTTAGTCGTTATAAATAAGGTGGTTTACGAAACCGAATTACGCTTTTCTAATTCCCAAATTCTTCACGAAGCTGGTGGGCACCGATCCCTTACTTTGAATAATTAAATTTCAAGAGAACACTTCCCCCCCCCCCATTGCAAGTTGAACCAGCGCTCACCCGTATAGCTAGTTTTTGGATCACGACGCTAAAGCGTGGGACAGGAAAAACTAACGAATTACAAATGCTTATGGGAAAATGCTGGCATTAAGACTTCGAGTTATTGGAATAAGAG
The DNA here is from genome assembly GCF_040183065.1 of Periplaneta americana. Classification (NCBI taxonomy): domain Eukaryota; kingdom Metazoa; phylum Arthropoda; class Insecta; order Blattodea; family Blattidae; genus Periplaneta; species Periplaneta americana. The sequence goes on from NC_091127.1 coordinate 133,918,651, forward strand.
CACACTTTACTAATACGAAGTATTTTGAACAGTAATTTTGTAGTTTACGAAATATTAACATTATTATTACAAGCCTTATTAGAGGAGAATAAAATCAAATTCCTTAATAACACTAATTTTAAATAGTCTACTTGAACAGAACTATCGATATGTTTCTTTATTGTACAATTACTCTTATTATTAATACCATTATTATAATCATAATCATTATCATCATCTTTACATTATCATCGAATGTATCCACACATTTCACATCTGTATTATCTTTTTTCCTTGAAATTATTCAAGTCAGCTTTACAGGGAGCTATACTGAAAGCCAGATTTGTGTAACACACGCTTACAGTACTGTTCGCTAACAGAAAACCACAAATTTTGAGTCACAGAGTAAGTGTGCACTCAATGCTGGACTCTGATGTTGTGTCAATCTACTTGAGGTATGTGGATATAAATGGAATAATTGAGCGTCGGTCGAGCATAGTTCCTGAGTAGCTCAATCGGTAGAGCCTTGGCGCGCTCAGCCAAAGGCCCTGGGTTCGAAACCCGGAACATTTTTCACTTGAAATTATTCAAATATACAAAAATATTTATCACGACTTTCTTTACAGATTGACACCCGTGATGGCCGCGCTGGTGCTCATTCAGCTGAGTCTCATGGAACATCTTGGTTCGGGTCCAATGTGGAGTACCAACGAATTTCTGACTGAATTATGCAGGAAAAATTGGTGGGCGACGCTCCTTTACATTCAGAACTATTATTGTGGCGATCAAATGGTGAGCAGAAATTAATCTTGAAGAGTGCACTTGTCATTTTAAGCACGGTCGACTACCTTCCTCTTACAAAAAAATTAATAATAATAATAATAATAATAATAATAATAATAATAATAATAATAATAATAATAATGTTCATTACCAGAGAAATACAATACAAAATACTGTAAATTTACAAAATTCTAGCACTCCCATGCTCAAGGGAGGATTGGATACACAATAAATTTACATGCATAAATTACAATAAAATAACATCTAAAATTAATAATTACTCTAACAAATTACTTATACATAATTATACGTTAATTTCTCCTTCCAACTGACATAGGACTCTTAAGCCCTATATTTTGACTAAAGAGATTTAAATTGAAATAAAATGGGCTAATTCATATTTTTTCTTAAAAAAAGAAGACTTTTTGAACACGGAAATATAGGCCTATGCCTATGTTCCTGTTTAATTTTTACACGCTTTTACTGATTACTGAATTTTCTAGCAGTGCTTCTCCGATGACGTTCTATCTGTACATGGCACAAATGTTTCGAGCCGCCTCCGCTGCCTTTGCTTCTCTGTTAAACTAGGCCTACACCAAAATAATTAAAACAAAAAAAAATACAGTAAAAAATAAAATCAAATCAAATAAATAAAAAGTCAATCACTGCACTCACACACCTACTGGCACTTATGTCAGAAATAGTGTCATACACAGTATGTAAATATATATTTATTGTTATTTATGTACAATGGCTGGAGAGGGCATCCTGCGCGTATAAGACTCTAAAACGGCCTCTGGCTCAAAGCCAGTAAAGTCAATAAACATCAACACAAACCGGAAAAATATGTTCGAAATTTCAGTTGTTTTTTCACTTAACGCTCCATCTTCTTTAGCCCACAAATGGCACAAACTTCGTTCAAATCAGAAAAAAAAAAATCAAGGCTTATTTACAATAATTGTAGGCACTTTCTGCATGTTCTTGTTTATACTGGGCGAGTTCATAACATATTGCCAGCGTCAACTTAGTGCGCCGCGTGGCTGTCGGGAGTACCGTTGCTTCAGATACGGCTTATTTGGTTATTTAACGACGTTGTATCAACTATTAGGCTATTTAGCGTCGATGGTATTGGTGATAGCGAGATGAGGCCGAGCATTCGCCATAGATTACCTGACGTATGTTTTACGGTTGGAGATAATCTCGGAAAAAAAACCCAAGAGTGGATCGAACCGGCGCCCGAGAGCAGCTCCGGATCGGCAGGCAACACTCAGTAGCACTCTACAAACCAAATGACACAATCTCATGCACTTTGTATAAGAACATCGGGATGTTAAAAAAAAACTTTTACGTTAAATTATTTTATTTAGAAAGGAATTTGAGAAAACGATATTTTGTAGAGTCATTTCTCATTTTGAACTTGAATAAAAATTTTGTTACAACATATTCATCTACAGGGTTGTTTCCGATTTCTGATAACGAATTTGAATGACGTCAGGAATCACACCGACTGGTGAATTGCGGCGAGAGGTGACAGACCAGTAGTGAGTGATTTCATGATCAAAGTGCACGGTGTATCACAGTAGCAATGCCCAAGAAAATCGAGCCTTTTTGGGAGGGGTACATAACCCTTTCCGATGCCAAGTACAGTTACGTGAAAATCATAGGAGCCTGCAAAAAATGTGGTTTCGTTATTTCCAAGAAAGGCATCTTGTGTGTACCTAACAAGACTGGCAAAGCTCGAATGCGATTAATTCCAGAGTTGAAAAAGCAAGCAAATCCACCCCCCGTCACAAGTCGCCGCACTCCACGAGATGATACAAATTAATTCGATTCGAGCTTCACCAATCTTATTATCCTTTCTTGGAAATAACGAAACCTCGTTTATTGCAGGCTTCTTTTATTGTCACTTAACTGTACTCGTACTTGGCATCGGAAAGAGTTGTTACGTACCCGCCCCAAAAAAGCTCGATTTTCTTGGGAATTTCTGCTGTGAGTCACAGTGAACTCTGACTATGAGATCACTCACTACTGGTCTGTCACCTCGCGTCACAGTTCAGCTGTCGCGTGACTCCTGACGCACATGATATCATTCAAATTCGTTATCAGAGATCGGAAACAACCCTGTATTCAACTTTAATATTAAAGAGTTGTAAAATTAAAACTTATTTAACAGCTTTCAAATATTTTTATGTATTTCGTTTCTTTCGTTTTCTGATGAATATATAAAGCGAGTTTTGAAACAAGCTGCCCATATTCGCATGTTTATTAAAATCATGGCAGTTAGAAAAATATGTTTGCTGTTTAATAAGCACAACGATAAATACTCATATCATCACTACAATTAACATTATACACCGCATAAGAAATGAAATGATAATAGCAGACATCTCCACACACATACGGATAACTTCGGTAAGAATAAACTAATTCCGGAGAAAGAATCCAATTAGCACATCACAGATTGTACACTCAGGTAGAAGACTCAGAGTGAGGTGAGCTGATACGTAATTTTATTCTAATATGTTGTTGTTATTGTTGTTGTTATTGCTTAGTCAACTGTCCGAAGACAGGTCTGAATCTCACAAGTGATACCAACATGACACCACTGATTACACAACTAGGTCAGGAGATAATGGGGTAGAGTGGCCAGTTTCTTTCCCCCTCAATTGCATACATCGCCGATTAGCTACATATTCCACTAATCAGACTTCAGATGTAGACAAACAATTTAGATTCTAAATGGGCTACTTCAGAACTAATCCATGTTACCCACGATGATTACAAAGATTTTATTTGCAATTACGATAACTAAGACAATAACTTTGATGACGATAATTACTAAGTTGGTGAAAGTAGTGGTAATGACGTAATGTGAATATCTCACGTGTTTACAGTGTTTGGGCCATAGCTGGTACCTGTCGGTGGACATGCAGCTGTTCTGGTTGTCGCCGATATTCCTATACCCCTTGCTCAGATGGCCCCGCAAGTATAGTATGTCACTACTGGCGGTCGCCACGATCGCCGGACTTCTAGGCACGTTCGTCGTGAGCTACGTGTTGGAGCTGCCCACTAGCATAGATTCCGGCGTGTAAGTCAAGTAAGATTTGATTTATTCTGTCACTGAACTTATTTTTATTTCGTAATATACTTATACTAATAAAAACATTTTAATTTTGTGACTTACGTTCACGCACAGATCACAAAAGAATAATTATTACATTCAGGGCGAAGTCGTTCATTTGAGAAGTATTGACACGGGTTTGATCATAGACGGAAACAGTATTTTTCTTCACTATAATTTTCACATCAGTGTCATGGAAGAAAGTGATTTTTGCATATATTTGGAACGCCTAACAGAATATGTTCACTTAACATATTAGTAGATAATTTATTTACAGATAATTAAAAAAATTATGCCAGTCATATTCGATTCAGGACAATGGACTTTATCAGAACAGAAAGAGAAAGAGTAAAGAAAAGAAAACAAGTGAAAGACAAAAAGGAAGAGAAACAGTAAAAAAAACGAAAGTAATAGAAAAGTAAAGAAATAGAAATAAAATAGAGACAAATTGGAAAGAAAGGAAATAACATTAGAAACAAAAGCAAGAAAGAGAAAATAAAATGAACGGAAAAGAACTAGAAAGAAAAAAGAAAATAATATAAAGAAGGAAATAGTAAATAAAACAAAAGAAAGAGACAGAAAAGAAATGAAGAAAATTAAATAGAGAATAAACAGAAACAGAGAAGAAAATGATGAGTAGGAGAAAAAGAAAGAGAAACAGTATATTAGAGTATATTAGAGAGAAACTACACTGATGAGAGATGTAGAAGTAAAAAGAGAAAACAAGATGAAATAAGAACAGGGAAAATAGATGTACTCATAGAAAATATAAAGCAAAGGAAATCGAAAAAAAGAAAGAAAGATAAAAGACAAAAGAGAGATACAGAAGAAAAATAAAAGAAAAACTCGGAGGAGGAAGAAGGAGAAAGAGACAAATGGGAGAGAAAAAGAAAGAAGAGAGAAAACGGAAGAGGGAATTGGGAGAGGAAAGAGAAAAATGAGAAGAAGAGAGAAAACGGAAGACGGAATTGGAAGAGAGACAAAAAGGATGGTGAGAAAATGGAGAATAAAGAGAAAATGGCGAATAGAGAGAATGGACGAAGAGAAAGAAAAGATAGAAGAGAGAGAGCGCGATTTTTTAGCCGCCCAGAACAACGCGAGCCTTTCGCGCTTAAGCAACGTTGCCTAACTGTATTGTTAAGACTCAGTCTCTGTTAGTAGTAATAATGTAAACATTACATGTGGCCAGACGAAATGTAGTAGTCACGAAGAAGTTGAGACGCATCAACTAAGTCGCGTGAAAAGCATTACAATTGTCTTCGGACCAGAATTTGAGGAACTCACGCAAAATGATTTTCGTTCCTATTTACTGCTACGGTCAGTTGTCTTTACAGTTCCCAGAGCGTGAATGAACAGTTGAGGGCTCATTTCGCGTACAGCTTAAAACCTTGCCTTCATGAGTGTTATTTTCCTTAAGACAAGGAAGCTGTGGAAATGAAACAAGCAGAGAAAAGTTATTAACATCATGGGAAGTTTGTGAAAAAAAAAAAAAAATCATACAAAAAATAATTGAATCGGTTATTTAAAAAATTTCGCTATAGGCCTAAGTTTTGAGAAAACTGCAAAAAAAATGCAGTTTATAAATATTGGATTATGTTCTTATCTTTTTAGGGTGAATTTTTTCATTTGAATTGCAATATTTCCAAATATTTTAAAGCAACCTTTAATTACATTTGAGAGCCCAGGGTGCCCTAAAGTTTGTGGACACGTGTTGTTGCTCAAATACAAGAAATATTTGCAGTAAAAAGTATAATACTGTAGTTGGTATTTATTTTGTATGTAAGTTAATGAGCACAAAAGCTATTTAAGTACAGATTTAGTACATAATGTGTTTTGTGATTCATACTACAAAATGAAAAAAAAATTCTAAAACATTTGAAAGTCAAAACACTGATATATTATTGAAGTCCCACACTAAAGCTCCTCAGGTGCGTCATCTCATGTTAAAACTAGGCGAAGGAAATATATCTCCATGAACTCTTTTGATTTCATCCTCTTCAGGAAAATAGTCATGACATCATCACTCAAAATAAGGCAGACATGTCTTCCTTCTCCTACAGATGTGCAAATACATGTATTGTCAGAAATGCAATAAACTCGTTTTGGCTAAAAATAGACCCATACGGTTTCTCAAAACCGATTCAATTGCTAGAATTAAAAAAATAGACAACACAGCTTTCAAATGGATATTTTTCTATCTAATCTCCCTCTATACTCAGATAGCTCATCTTGCCAATAGTAGGATATCTTACTGCTAACATATGAAAATCATTTACGACGTCTTAAGATGAAATTGCTGAAATTAATTAATGTTTACATTCATATCTTTTTCAGAGGACCAGAGTACCAAGCTTGGAATAAGTATCTCTATGTGAAAACCCACACACGATGCGCGCCTTGGTTCATAGGGTTGGGACTTGGCTACTTGCTTCACCACACCAGGAACCGGAATCTGCGGCTAACCAAGGTCAGATTTGTATGCGCATTTTTATAAGATTAAAATAACATTTTATCTGTGTAGCTATTTCTAGACGAGGAAGTAGGTATCTTTCTGAGAATTTAAAATGGGTTTTGCTTCATACACTGGATCGTTCAAAAGTAATGTACCACATCATTTTTAATAACTTCGCATTCCACAAATTTCCTTTTTAAATGAAGGCTAGATACATCATATAAAATCAAATATAATTCCATGCATAATCCCCATTTGTCTCACCGGTATGTTAAGGTTTTGGCACTTGGAAAAAGCATAACTAAACGCGGAACTGTATTTTGAGCAGTGGCGGTGCGTCAATAAGAGCACAAGAGCACGTGAACACCTTGTTTCCATTAATGCACGACTAGTTTTATTATTTAATACCGTATTGGCGTAGTGGGGATGTATAATATCAGGATCGAGTATTTTAAACTTCCCGCATAATCTTGCACAAAATTCATATGTAAACTTGGCAACATCAGTTCACGTACAAGCCGTGCTCTTTTCAAAAAGGTTACAGAAATTTCACTCATGCGCGGGAGAAAATTGTCTTTCGCTGGCCGCTTATGACTCGTCAAGAGCACAAAGCATTAAGTGAACAGTGAATCTATCCTACAGATGTCAGGTGCATCGATGCCTATCGTTTACGTGCTATATCTCGAGGAGAAAATTTAATAAGTCTGTATTTTAGCCTGCAGGTGTCAGCATCTCACTGTCGGAAAGTTTACTTTATGTGGATGTGTGTACAATGCTGCTACGAGAGTGTAGCTTGTGAATTACTATACTTCAGTGTCGGCATATAGCATAGTTTGGCTTTCAAAGACGTGCTGGCTGAATGTGATGGTGGTATGAATTTAAATATATGTATGGTAGTGTATATTATTTAAGAATAATATTTACTGGCATGTATTTATAGTAATCAATCTATGCGAATGGGATTACAGTACTGGTATAGGCTATAGTGTATCAGTGTGTTGTGAATCAAAATACTGTATATTAATGAACACACGCTTTTGTAAATTGTTTTATGTATTAATTTTTAACAAACGTAAACAATGAGCTCTGTTCAAGTAATTTTGAAGAGTAAAGAACTGGGTAAACTGGCTTTCCAGGAAAAATTGGAAATAAAAAGACTAGGTTTCATTATTATTATTATTATTATTATTATTATTATTATTATTATTATTATATGTCGTTTTGAATTTATATACGGTTTTTTCGACAGTGAAACATTGGAATCATGACATTTCATATTAGGCTAAAAACGTACGATTTGAAATTCTCTTCGATTTTGGAACACAAAATTGTGAACACACATAATATTTTATCACGAGGCGCCACTGATTTTGAGCCACTTCAAATAGTAACCAGCACGAAGAAAATTTTATCCTAAAAGTTTGCTCGACGACGGTAGTCTTTGGATTTACCAAAATAGATGATAACGCGATGACTCGACATCAGAACTCTATAGCAACTAGAAATGAAAGATGGAGAAAACGAGACTAACAGCGCCCGCAAAGCCGAAAACCCGCACGACAATGTTGTATTACGTCTCGTCCTTGACGTAAAGACTGGTTGCGAGTGTTTCGAGGCTCGATATTGATGAGTCCCGACATTCCGAAGTTAAGTAGCCTTGAATCGCCACAGTTGTTTATACTTGACTGAACTTTTATCTAATTTGGCAACTATTATATATGTATAAACAATCAAGTAGCCTGTTTGAAACATCTCTACCTTTCAGTGTACAATAATCCGTTCCCCAGTCTTTATTTAATTACTACGCCCTTATTAAAATGCTAGAAAATTTATTTTCTTATGTTTAAGATCAAGTGTGCAATCTCAAGTAAAAAAATATTAATGCCATGTTTTATGTTTCTTAGAAATGCAAATTTATTTGGGAATTGTTTTTTTTTATTTATATAACACAGGTAATATCATATAATAGATAACTAAGATACTGTGCTGTTTTGTCTTTTTATTTCACTCAAACATTTATGTTAGTTATTTCAATGATGTATGTTATTCAAAGTTACGAAAGGTTTCCACTCCGAATGCTATTCCGAGAATGACGAGCCGAGACTCGAAAGGCAAATGCAGCGAACACAGCGAGCAAGAGCGGCAGTTAGTTTTGTTCATCTCTTATGGCATTACTAACCAGCTCAATTTTATGATCGCCTCCAGAGTTTGAGAACTGACATATGAATTGACATTCAGCATCAGAGCACCTTCCATTGACTGATATAAGCCAACACGGCGCAACCTAGGTATACTTCGTTTCGTAATGTCTGATAGAAGATGTGGGCCTAAACATTACCGGTAGAGGAAGAGAGAAGTATAATTGCTATTCAACTAGTGGCAGAAATCTCATTCCACGCTTGACTTGAAGTTGGGCGGTCTGAAGCAGTCTACCCCCGACCAACTTCAAGGCAAGGGTGGAATGAGACCTCTGCTATTGGTTGAATAGCAATTATACTTCTCTCCTTCTCTGCTGGAAATGTTTACTTCTCCTGTCAGACATTATGGAACGAAGTATAGACTAAGTTTCTTGACGCCCAATTACAGGTCTTGTAATTTACTATCATTTCCTTTCGGATAAATGTCTACAAGAAGAAGGTTCATAACTTCACAGAAATCGTCAAGATATTTCACACCGAATGTCGAAATTGTAATTCCTCCTTCCATATAAAATTCAAGCAACATCGTTGTCTTGTGCTGGCAATGAAAAGTGGTTCAAAAACACAAGTTAGAAATTCTAATAGACTGACAAGATAGCACAAAGTTATTAGAGAGACGAGAGTTGTGTACATAATACTTGTTAAGTACGTACAGTTGTCAAAAGAAAAAGTGGCCGCTCTCCAGAAGCAAAGTTCCCTTCGGGTATCTTCGCTACAGTTCGGACCCAGGCGATGTTACATGTTGTTATATCACTTGCGTGATATCTACAGTTATAATTAAAGTATTATTTATGTTACTTGATAGCGTAATGGTAGCGTTCTGGCCTCTTATTCGTGAGGTCCTGCGTTCGAATACAGCCTCATGCTCTTTATGTTATTTTTTTGTTTTGTTTTTAAGAGAGAGATACAAAATATTTGCTCCTTTCCCTTTTATAATTATTTCAGTAATTAACATCAGGTTCATGAATGTATTATGCCATGCCTTTATCATTACTTATGACATTATGGCTGCAAATGGAAAGAAAAAAATATTTTGTTCTCAACAAAAATATATTTCGTGGCATAAACAAAAGAAACTTACTGGCGTCTGCCTTAGAACATTCAAACGATTAATCGTTCAAAAAACAAAACAAAAAGCTACGATTCAATATATTTAATCTATCTTTCCCACATCTGAATCACATCTTGCATTGGATTATTTTTTTACGACGCTTTATCAACATCTTGGTTATTTAGTGTCTGAATGAGAGGAAGGTAATAATGCCGGTGAAATGAGTCCGCTGTTCAGCACCGAAAGTTACCCGGTATTCTTGCAGTCGAGTGGGCATAGAATCGACTAGAGTCTTTTCAAATAACTACTATTCTCAGCCACGACAATCCAAGCATCCTGGACATACATAAGCGTTCTGCCCATGGGCAGATCTTTCACTGCAAACCCAGCATTCTCCTATCTTTCATATTTTCTGTCTTCCTCTTAGTCTCCGCACATGATCCACATATCTTAATGTCGTCTATTATTTGATATCTTCTTCTGCCTCGAACTCTTCTCCCGTTCACCATTCCTTCCAGTGCAACCCTCAGTAGGCAGTTTCTACTCAACCAGTGACCCAACCAATTCCTTTTTCTCTTCCTAATCAGTTTCACCATCGTACTTTCTTCATCCACTTTTTCCAACACAACTTCATGTCTTATTCTGTCTGTTCACTTCACACGTTCCATTTTTCTCCACATCCACATTTCAAATGCTTCTATATGTTTCTCTTCATTTCATCGTAATGTCCATGTTTTTTCCCCCATACAGTGCCACACAAAACACTTCACTAATCTGTTCCTTAGTTCTTTTTCCAGAGGTCGCAGAAGATGCTTCTTTTTCTGTTAAAAGCTTCCTTTGCTAATGTTTGCCGTTTTTCTTGGGAGGGATAATTGTGTTAACTTCCCGTTGCTTTCCACACACCACTGTCCCTTTCGAATCTTAATAGATTCTAGGGGGCCCAAACGTGGCGGTGAAGAGAGTGGATTTGACTAATTGGGCCCTCCGGATTTCACCGAAATTCACCACAAGGGTTAAATATTACTTCTATCAGGATTTTTGACCCGATCAGATACCGGGAAATCCCAATTAGCCTTTGTCTCCCGCATCCTGGACGAACTTCTACAAATCATCAGAAAATCTTAGAGGGGAAATGGGCCAATTTTTCCGCAAATGTTTCTTTACTTGTGCCCTCGTAGTTCAGTCGGAAGAACGTCGGAATTTTGATATAACGTCTGAGGTTCAATTCCTCGTCACTCCTTTTCATTTTATCGTGTTTGAAGATAATATAATGTAATACAGTAATGTAAAAAGAAAAAACTAACACCAGTATTATGCAACTGTATTGTTCTAAACCTAATATTAAATTTATGTTATTTATGTCGCTAAAGAACGATAACAGAATATAAATGATAAATTGAATATTATTTATATCGCTAACAACGATAACAGAATATAAATAACTTCAATATTATTTATACAGGATCACTAAAGAACGATAACATAATATAAATGATAAATATCGGTTTGTTTAATTAATATAAGATATTATATATAATTAATTATTTAAATAAAATTACCTATTTTACAAAGAAAAATAGTTATTTATATTACAATAATTTCTTATATAAATTCAGAGTATTTATATCGCGAAAGAACGATAACAGTATATTAATGGTAACTTGAATATTATTTATAACGCGAAAGAACGGTAGCAAAATACAAATTATAATTTGAATATTATTTATATCGCTAAAGAACGATTAAAAAATAAAATGAAAACTTGAACAAGGCCCGAACTCCCAACCTTTCAAGCATTAAGCGAGCACTCTGCCGCTGGTCTACGAGACGCAGATATGAAATAATTCCATAGTTCCGGAACTGCTTCTACAAGGACATGTATCGTGTAACATCGCCGTGACCCGAAGTGGACTTAGAACATTTTCGCTGTTCACGAGTGCGGCCAGTTTTTTTTTTTTTTTTTTTTTGGCAACTGTACGTAAATGCGCATTTTAATGACAAATACATTGACTTTTAAGATAATACAATAACTTTTATCAATTAGTTAACTATGTACTCTGAAAACAATAATTACTTTTAAAAACATGCAAAAGTATCTTATTTAAAAAAAATCAATCTTATTGGTACGGTACTAATTATATAATTAAGAACCCAATATCAAAGCAAAATATTTGGTTTAATCACTTAGATTGTGTAATTTCCTAATTAAATTTCAATGTTCCAGAAATTGAAGTTCAGAAATGTTTTCATTTGATTGGTTCAACCAAAGGAATGCATTTAATGAAGTAAGGAAAGATAGTACGAAGCCTATTTTAATATTTTATAAAGCTTATTTTAATATATGAATTTGAATTTGAAGTTCGATAAAAGACATAAGAATATTAATAAGAGATCTTAAAATGAACATGAAAGAAATGAGTAGCTTAATATCAAAGACGGACATCTGACCTCAATCGAAATTTAGATAGCTGTGGTTTTTTATACAATTTTTTATGCTCTTTACAGTTATAGTGAAACCATAAGCTTATGCAAACTCTAACACTACATTTATAAAATAAATTGTGTTAAATATTACAAAGAACACTGTGAATTAAAAAATTGCCTCTAGATCAAAACTATGGAGACGACAGATGTCCGTCTTTGATATTAAGCTACTCAAATATAAACATCAGAAACCATTAAAATATCACATTATAGGAGTAATAAATATAAAAAATATACGTGTGTATAGCGAAAACGATAGCAAATCAAATTGTAAAATAGAATATGAAAATAGAGATCGTAAGGTAGAAAAGATGCTGAAGAGGTGTAGGGATTATTTATGAGATTGAACAGACATGTTACGTAATTCTTATCGATTTTAGGAGCAATGACGATGAAGATGAGGATGGGGATGAGAAAGATGAAGCAAATCATATTGACAAAAACATAATCCTTACTTCCTTATGTCTTAATGTTTCAGCTCCAAATATCTGCAGGCTGGTTATTGACTGCGGTGGCCCTTCTGGGTTCTCTCTTTGGTTTGCTACCCTTTCAGCAGCCTGATTATGCATTCAATAACTTAGAGACATCGATATATAGCGGTCTGCACCGACCCGTATGGACCTTGGGCGTGGCGTGGCTCATCTTCGCCTGCGTGTCGGGTTACGGAGGTAAAGACGCTTACGCGAAATTAAAAGAAAACACTTTCATCATATTTCTGTCATGTGTTTAATTTCAAATGGGACAAGTAGACACGAAATTCCATAACAAGTTTTTCAGGAAAATGTAAAATTTCGCACATTTGGCTGTATTTATTGTTGATGATTAGGATTGTGATAATGATTAAAGCTGTGGACGAGTATGTGGTCCATAGTATCTGTTCGAAATACAGCCTGACACTTCGCTTGCAATTAACTTTTAGGCCCGGTTAATTCCTTCTTGTCGTGGAAAGGGTTCCATCCATTCAGCCGTCTCTCTTACTGCATCTACCTCGTGCACTACTTGTTCCTCATGGGCCGCCAGATGACCATCAGGACGCCCGTGTATCTAAGTCACATGGATTTGGTAAGTCTTCCGAGCAATTTTCAACTAGAGGATACAAAGTACATCCATTACATTATGAGACCGCATGTTCCTGCTCTTTCAATTATTCATTTAAACGTTCAAGAATTTTTTTTTCGAAAAATCTGTAAATATCATGGCTAAATTAAAACCACAATTTTCATGCAAGTCATGATTGAATATAAAAATTATAAATAAATATAAATACTGAAGTAAAGGAGGGCATACGTAGAGAGATAACAAAATATTAATTAGTTAGTAAGTAGAAAATCAAAATTAAAATATAAATGTTGTGCATACATTTTATCTTTCCACACTCGAGAAGGTAGGGTGGAAGCAGCAGTGCAGAGCGAGCTGTCCATATGCGAGTGTGGAAAGATAAAAAGTATGCGCTGTATATACAGCATGAACAATAAGTATGGAATATCCTTATTAACTTCTTAAATTTTAATTTTACAAAAAAAAAGTTTCATACAAAAACTGTTGGAGATAAACCATACAGTATGATATCAGTGTTCGAAAGTAGTTATTGAGGCATACAGGGTAACAGTAATGTTAATTTTTTAATGGCATCCTATATTAAAATTTATATATTCCGAATCTCCATTACATTTTACGTACGAATGTGTAGAAATGTTACCCATTCACTCGTTTCTTGTCTTTTAACTATTTATTAAACTTCTTTCGTGGACTTCAAACTTGAGACAAATAAGTATCCAAAATCATGCTGAGCAGGCCGTAAAACTAAACGAAACACTATTACTGACGAAATTTTACAACAGATGCTCAAAATGAGAACCATTCACGACAAACAATGTCACAATCTATCACGAAAGCAGTTCATTGTCTTTCTCACAGTTACATGAAGCTTGTAGAGTATGACATAAATTTTTACCACTGTCAATATTTATATGAACTCTCTAGTAATACAAGTATTTATCTCTAAAATAGGCCTATAAATAATTATTACTTCGAATGAAATTGTTCGGAAGAACTGTGGGTATAGATGGAGAGGCGAAATCTGGAATGTGAACTGTGCGAGAAGATAAAGAATGACCTTTCAAAAAGAGAGTTTTTTAATGATGGTTAATATTACATGAATCTACCGATACGTAATTTCATCTCAGACTAAAACCTATCTTCCCCCTCCATACCCATTGGTGACATAGCCACGATACATTATAAGATCACAGGACAGATCTTGTCTCCCCTATTGTATTTATTCACCTAGTTTGAAGTGATATTCATTTATCGAATACAACTTTCTGGATAACGTTTGATTTCTCCCTCTAGGTGACACAGTTCTTCGGCGAGATGGTCTTCACTATCATACTGGCTGCCATATTGTCGCTGGTGTTCGAGTCTCCATTTATAGTGATCGAGAGACTTATCTTTAGTAGGCCTAAGGGTGAGTTCCAAATAGTTTATGCATTAACGAGCATCGTGCTTCAATGTTGTATTAACTTCAGTATGGTTCACTTTGATTCCTCGGTACTCATAATCGAATTTTTGTATGCTGATACTTTCGAAAATAATGTATATTATATTTTTAAATTTCACTAAATGCAGTCCATACACTTGATCTATAAATACTGTGTCCTCAAAATGCGTCGCGCACTGCAACATACAAATTTAAATCTAATAGAGACAGATCAGAACTCTGCAGATGTGGCAAGACCGTTTCCAAAATGTTGATGGCATCCTACTGTCGTTATGCTGAAGTAGAGTAAATATAGCTATAAATCAATGATTGATAGGCTTACCTATGGTTTCAAGGAAGACTAGGTCCTTGTGCAAAGTTAGTCTTAAATTTGACTCGCTTAAATATATATATATATATATATATATATATATATATATATATATATATATATATATATATATATATATATAGACACACACACGATCACAACACTCCTCAATATTATCCATTCCCTCCCACCGAACATCCTCATATTCAACTTCTTTCACTGTGGCTGTTCCTCGATTTTGGAATTCCCTATCGAGTAATGTCAGGGATTGTCAGACATCAAACCAATTTAAGAATAGGCTAACGAAATATTATTCTAACAATTCTTGTTAACAATAATAGCTGTTTTCAGGTTTCTCAATGTTTAATGGTTATATATACCACAGATAAATATCTAAATTATCTCATTATTATTATTATTACTATTATTATTATTACTACTACTACTACTACTACTACTACTACTACTACTACTACTACTATTATTATTATTATTATTATTATTATTATTATTATTATTATTATAACTATTTCTTACCAATGTTTTCACACTAACATTAGTTATCCAACTTTCATTATTTACTTTCATGTTGTTTTATGGTCTAGATATTAATGTAATAACTATGTAAGCAATTGTATTCAATTAGAATTAGAGTCTGGCTGGGCGGAAGAGAAGGCCTACTGGCCTTAGCTCTGCCAAATTAAATAAATAAATAAAATTAAAAATTATATATAACATTTTTTTATTTAATACTCAAGTACTGAAGTCAAAGGATTTCGAATAGTTAGCAATTGAATTTATAATTCCTAAAATCTTCAGATTCTTTATCACACTATGTAGACCTTCGATTTCAGCTAATGTTTTCTATTACCTTGCTACATTAAAACTATATTAGAGATTTAAATGAAATGCATATTTTTTTTGCATTTACCATAACGAGAATATAGTTTATGATACGCAGTATAATTTTGTCATACGCAATAAAATTGTACAAATTTTCTTTTAATTTAATAATTACAAGTCAATTCATGTTTTATGGAATATTATTATTTAAAATTATATATATAATATATATATATATATATATATATATATATATATATATATGAAAATAATTGAAAGTGACGAATTTCCCAGATTGACTAAAATGATTTTCTTCTTCAATTTTGGAACGGTCGATCAACTCGCACTTTACATATATGCTGCTTTAAATTAGATGTGATCAGTATTTGAACTGAAGAAGAGGAATGGAAGGCATTTCCACTCTCCTGAATTTTTCCACAACTTCTGCATTCCTGTGTTCATTTCCAACCGTGGATAGAAATTTCCCTTTCTTAATATACGTTTTAATATTATTAGTATCACACCGACCTGAATATTTTTCCTGAAATTAATTTCATGTCCGAAAACTTAATTTAATATTCTGTGCGGTGCCCAAAACTTTCTCTCCTCTGAAGAAGTTATCTTTCAATATAAAATTAGAATATTAAAACAATTTAGACAGTGTCTTTTATTAGAACTATGCCAGAAATATTGTGTGTTCGTTGTTTTCATAATGCTATTTTGCAATTGATTTCTGAATTATTTTGGTAATTTCCTAGTACCCGGTACTTATTACATAGGTCGTTTTTGTGTTTACACAGTCGTTCCTTTCTGAAAAGAAAAACGATAAAAATATTTTCTTTTGTCGGAAATGAACTAAAACCTAAACTAAACTAACCTAACCTAAGAACACATTATTATAGATAACGATAAAAATATTTTCTTTTGTCGGAAATGAATTACAACCTAACCTAACCTAACCTAACCTAAGAACACATTATTATAGATAACGATAAAAATATTTTCTTTTGTCGGAAATGAACTACAACCTAAACTAAACTAAACTAACCTAACCTAACCTAACCTAACCTAAGAACACATTATTATAGATAACGATAAAAATATTTTCTTTTGTCGGAAATGAACTACAACCTAAACTAAACTAACCTAACCTAACCTAACCTAAGAACACATTCAAAAATATATTACAAACTGACTAGAATCACATCTAGTAACAAACTATTAAAATTCTTTTCAGAAAGGAGCCACTGTGTAAACATAAAAACGACCTATGTAACGAGTACCAGGTACTAGGAAACTACCATTATTTTGTGTCTATTAAGGCATAACGTAGGATAGAAAGCGTTATAATGGTACCAGAAATCCAAAATACCATTACAAGTGTCACAGTAATCAAAATGTACGTTAACAACAGCATAAACAACAAAAACGATAATAATAATAATAATAATAATAATAATAATAATAATAATAATAATAATAATAAATACTTAACAATAAACTTTAAAACCAAATATCTTGCAATTGATATAAATACTTAAAAAAGAAAATACAAATGGAAAAAAATATATATGGCAACGCGAAATGTTTCATCCGTCTGCATTTTTATCAATTCGAACATTGGATGTGATGAAAGTAAATGACAACAGAATGGAACATGTAGTACAGTACAAAGTACATACTGTAGCCCACTTGTTTATTTTTGTCCCCTGTTACGACTAAATAAAACTTGATTCAAACATTACTAACCATAACATTTCGAAGTACAGAATCACTTTGTTGCTACTCTCTTCTAGCTTGTATCTTCTTTAGAACAGAACAGCCTCCTTGTTCTCGCTTATGGTCATCATATCACTTGCATTGAATACGAACTGATTACGCAATTTCTAATTATTTAGCCGAAGTATTCACATCCGATTCTAATAATATTCACTGAAGAGAACGGCAGCTACTCAATGCTTGAGTCTCCCCTCCCTACGTAGCCATCAGTCAGTAGCCAATCCCCGCACAACTCCACCAACATACCTCACTCGTGTATAACAGGGTGATTCAGAAGGTTATGTCAACCCCCACTCAGGTATGAATAACTCTATTACAGAGTGAATCAGGAAGTTATGTCAATATATTAGGAGGATACGGAATTGCTCATTTACCCTCATACGGGTATGAATAACACTATTACAGGGTGATTCATGAGGTTATGTTTTTATTTTATTTTATTGGGTTATTTCACGACGCTTTATCAATGTCTACTGTAGGTTATTTAGCGTCTGAATGAAATGAAGGTGATAATGCCGGTGAAATGAGTCCGGGGTCCAGCACCGAAAGTTACACAGCATTTGCTCGTATTGGGTTGAGGTAACTTGCCCCGACCGCGATTCGAACCCGGGCCATCTGGTTTCGCGGCCAGACGCGCTGACCGTTACTCCACAGGTGTGGACAGCTTATGTTAATACAATAGGAGGTTAGAGAACTGCTCATTTACCCTCACACAGGTATGAATCAGAGTTTAAGCCACAGTCGCATTTCTCACATTTTGCTACTCGACTTCTAAAAATGCAACAAACTTTCAATGTAAATGTGCAAAAATGCGACAACCACATTGGACTTCAGAAACGAAGATTTTTTTATTTTTTTAGTAGGTTATTTTACGACGCTTTATCAACATCTTAGGTTATTTAGCGTCTGAATGAGATGAAAGTGATAATGCCGGTGAAATGAGTCCGGGGTCCAGCACCGAAAGTTACCCAGTATTTGCTCATATTGGGTTGAGGGAAAACCCCGGAAAAAATCTCAACCAGGTAACTTTCCCCGACCGGGAATCGAACCCGGGCCACCTGGTTTCGCGGTCAGATGCGCTGACCGTTACTCCACAGGTGTGGACGAAACGAAGATGGTAATGGAGAAAATGAAATCAGAGATGTGTTTGAACTAATCTGAATTTAAATGAAATGCTAATGGCATGGGCAATGTTCAAAAATATTTTATCAATAGATGTTCAGAATTAGATTTCAAAGAGTTGGTGCAATTCATGTAAGTTTAATTTAAATTTCTTCTAATTGATTTATATAATTCCATCGCATACTGTAAATTGTGAGCGAGGATTTAGTTGCATGAATCTTGTAAAAACTGGAATTAGAAACCGCCTTTCAGTAAAAAGAGTTAGCACTCTCATAACGATAAATATTGAAGGGCCTATTAGTAAAAAATTGTAATGTTTAGAGTGCCCATAAAATAACGTATTTTAATGTGATGTAAATTCAGCAGTAATTGATTCTAAACATACCTACGTGTAATGATTTCCTCACATAAGTATATCTAGAGTGTGGTAAGATGGATCGAAAGTAATAAAACTACAAGAAGCAAATTAAATAACTTTTTGTTCCTGCATACTTGATTAATTTTATCTTTATGTAGAACTATTTATAATATTGCACAAGACTTTCGCAATTTGCACAAATATAATTTTTCATTGGTGCAGTTTTACGACAATTATTTATTTTCTAGCTTAAACCCTGGTATGAATAACACTATTACAGGGTAATTAATGAGATTATGTCAACACATTAGGAGGTTAGAGAATTGCTAATTTATAACAAGGAATGTAAATACACATTGCTTTTGTTAAGCACGTTTTCAAGCTATATTCCTAATGACTTTTATTATTATTTAGAAGAAATATAACTTGAGCTGTAAGAACAAATTTGTAGGAAAATAATAATGAAATCAAATAATAATAACAAAAAAACCTAGCAAATCTTTATACTTTCTGTTAATGTTGTAATTGTCCACATCCAGCTCTATAAATTAATAACGAAATTTTCGTTTGCTTGCACCAAATAATAGAGGTAAAATAAAAAAAAATACATTTCTTGTTCCAAATCATCACCCCTTTCATCTCTCACTGTAATGACACAAACTTTTGAATCAGCTTGTATAAAAATAATTAGGCCTACATTTAATACTCACGCTTTTTGGAAGAATTGACAATTGAAACGAGTAAGCCCACATTCCAGGATGAAGTGAATTATAGATACTAAATGCAACAAAATTATGGAGCTCATTTACCTGTCCAGAGCTGTGAGTATGTATTTTTCTTAATTATCATTGTGTGTGTGGAATTATTATACATAGATCACAAAAATTTCTCACGCTAATAGCATCTTTTATGGGCTTTCATTGGTATATAAGTTATCAATTAAGATTAATTGTTGTGAAAAAAAAAAAACAATAAATTTTGCACATTTTTTCCTATAGACTAATTTCATAGCAATATATTTTCTCAAAACTCTTAAATCGGGTTATTATGAACTTAAATTGTAATCTGCAACTAACATAGAGAAGCAATAATTTTATTTACACTTTTCGAAGTTTAGTACTAAAAACCATTTCTATCACATATTTCCCATCGATAGTGGTTACTTGACATAGCATCCCACTTACTGTGGTTCAATATATGAAGAGTCCACTGCAAGAATGATGGATGTCATTTGGAATACATTTTGCAGGAGAAGCAATTGAAAGTTTGAAATGCTTAGCGTTCAAAGCTTAACTGTGATTTTCCGACCATTACTGGACAATGACTATCAGTGTTAATGCCATATAACTCTGTATGTACATTCTATATGTCTTAATCTATGCACTGACAGTCTTGGTTCATTTTCGACAAGAAAGTGACATCAATCATTCTTGCTGTGGACTCTTCATATGTGATCTCCAGAGGAGAATGTGTGTACAAAATGTCATGCAAATTGAATCATTGTTTTTTGAGAAATACTGTTTTCTGTAAAACCCTATGGAAAGATATATTTTTATATTTTATTGCCTTCTTATTCACAACTAATCTTAAACATATAAATGGTTTATATATCAAAAGAAGCCTATGGGATGTTCTATTAATGCGCAAAATTTTTCTGATTCATGTAAAATATTTTCATAAATATTGTTAAATAAGAAGAATGCATTCTCGCAGCTCTGGATAGGTGTATGAGCTCTTTAATATAATTCACAAAATCTTTTCGAAATAGTTGGTATCAAAAAGTGAACCTATATTGCTGTTTAGTTTAGTCACTGATATTTTTCAGTATAACAATAATTTCGCTTTGCAATCATGCAACAATAAAGTAAAAAATAACTTAATTAACTTAGTGTTCATGTTATTTTTATGTTTTAGATGGAAAGGGGAAGACCACTGTTGCAACCAACATCCCGGAAAACCAATCTGCTGAAAAAGGCAATGTGAACCAGGCTTTCACGATAGATGTCACAGATAAGCCAAGCCCACAGTCTGGATAGTAGAATTTTTCTCTAGGACTAATGAAGATCAAGTTCCATCCTAAGATTCTCATTTCATATGGGAAGAGAATATACAGAAATACGAAAAGCAAAACGCACCGTAAGCTTATACAGAAGAATAAGAAAAAAAGGAAAAAGTGAAGAAGAACATTGAAATACTGATAGATTTCGATAGAATATTAACGTGGCTCATACATTGTAGATCAGTATTTTTCAAACTTATTTTTATTATTATTATCATCACGATCATCGTCATCCACTAGTTTGGACTAGCTGTCCGTTCCCATTATTTTCGACATCTTTTATTCGGTACCATATTTTTATTTTCTTGTGGAGGATTGAGAAATTTTTTTCTAGCCGCTTTCAACATACGTATAGTCTTAAAGTGTTCTATATCTTTCTGTCGCATTCATGGCGCTTGTGATTGGGTCATTACATTACAATCTAGTTATAATTCCTATGTAGAATCTAGTCATATAACGAATTTCATTTTAGTAAATTATATTCGCCCTACGTAACGCCCCACTAAAAAAACTGTGCCATAAAGATTATATATATTTCTTCATATGATTCCTCATATCAGTATCAGTCACAAGTAATATTCCTGCTTTTAGTTTCATTTCTTGAAGTATCATGTACAAGGAAAACGGAAATGAACTGTGGAACATAGAATAAGATAAAACTTCAATTTTATGCATTGAACACAGATTAAGATATATTTCAATTGTCATAATATGTACGATTTAAATAAATACATTTAAATAAATTCCCTGATGCTATTTTTCAATTCTTTCGAGGTATACACTTTATTTTTAAATTCCCCATAGATAAGGCCACTAGAGATTAGATCGGGGGATCGAAGGGGCCATTCATTCTCATAACCCTATCCTCGAACATTATGAATTTCGTAAGTAGAAAAGTTGTTTGTATGTGCTGTCGCAGAATCATGTTGGAAAAAGACAAAAGCACGTTTCCGCTCCGTCAACTCAACGAAAAACGGACGCAAATTCATTTCATATAATTTCGTAATTAATATTTTGTTTTAAAAATGGGTCATATTATTCTCTCACCACTTATGGCGCACCATACTTCTATTCGAGCTCTTTCGCCAATATTTTCTGTCGTTTTTGTGAGGATTATAAATTAACATAACATATTCAAATATAATGGGAATCTCTGGCCTTGTTGTCAGTATTTCATAAGAGAAGTAAGCTAAACATATAACAAGGAAGAATTATGCAAGGGAAATCAGAAACTCGTGTCAGGAATAAAACCTATGTACTTCAACTGGAGATACTAACATTGTCTGTTTCTTTATGCCCTTCTCTGTCTTTTCATCTTTCTATAATTATCTGTCTCTCTCTTCTTGTTTCCTTTTGTCTCTTACTATCTGCAGCTCTGTCTATATCCGTCTCCCACTATATCTCTGTCTCTATCCGTCTCATTGAGTCTCTCCCTGTCTCTGCCCTCTTTGTCTCTCTACTTTCCTGTCTTTCTTTATTCCTCAATTTATCTGCAGCTCTCTCTCCCTCAGTCTCATTCTGTCTCTTTCTAGCGCTCTCCCTTCATCTCTTTCTTTCTGTCTCTCGCCATCTCTCTGTGTATTCATTTACTTAGTAAAGAATTAAACTGCTGACATCATGTCTCTCTATTTGTCTGTATATGTCTATGTAAGTGTGTTCTCTCTCTGTCTCCCTCCTTCTGTCTCCTGATGTCTCTTTGTGTCTGTCTCTCTCTATCCTTCTCTATATCCCACTACCTGTATGTCTCTCTCTAATGCTCTCTGTTTCTCACTCTTTCTCTCTTTCTGTCTCATTGTGTCCGTTTTTCTGTCTCACTTTGCCGCTATCTGTCTGTCTCTATCCTTCTTTCTATCTTTACCCCTCTGTCTCTGTCTGTATGTCTATCTCTGAAGCTCTCTGTTTCTCTCTATATCTATGTTCTCTCTGTTTCTCTTCCTGTCTTACTGTGTCTCTCTATAGCGCTATCTGTCTCTCTCTATCCTTCTGTCTATCTTTATCCCTCTGTCTCTCTGTCTGTATGTCTATCTCTGAAGCTCTCTGTTTCTCTCTATATCTATGTTCTCTTTGTTTCTCTTCCTGTCTCACTGTGTCTCTTTCTGGCTAATTAATTTAGGTATCGAATTTGAGATTAATTTAACTTTCAAACCCCACATTTTAACAATTGGGCTATTCCATGTCAAATCAACACAAAAAAGTAGACTTTTCAACCCGACCACCTCAGATTTTCATTAAATTTGGTGGGATGGTAAAGAACCTTAAGTTAATTAATTATGTAAAATTTTAGCCCTCAATAATGCACAATGTCCATACAGCAATTCAGTCAATATGAGAAAAAATGTAAAAATGTTGCATACTATGTCAACAAAAATAATTCATAACTTCTCTTCTAATTGAGGTAGAATATTAAACTTGGGCTTATTTTAAAGCTAAGGAATCATACTTTTCAATAAAAATAGGTTTGCGTCAAAGTATCGAATGCTTTATTGAATGGTCACGTGTAACACATTTTAACATTGAATATCTAAAAATGCGTCACACAAATTATTTCGCGAAAAATATATGTTATAGAGGTAAGAGCATTCTCCCCTTGGTGTATGTTTCATTTTGGGAACGTTTAAGGAATATCAGTAAAAAAAAATATATCAATGCCTTGGTTTGTAGCACTGAAACCCATCTTACACCAACACTGCATGCGTGCGAGTTCGTACTTATCTGATTATCTGCGTCGTCGATCTGTCAGACCGTCATGAGTGGCAGTTTATGCAGTCTTCAATTTATACAAAACGTGCGATCTGTTTCAAGTGCACTGTCGTTAGTTTTTGTAGTATGTGGTAGTTTTGTGGGATGTAATGGAGTCGCGTTTTAAGTTATAGGCCTATATTTGCTGCAATCCCTTCGAGAAATCAGGGTATTGTAATTGGTGGGAAAAATTTAAGGAGTGTTACATCGTGGATGCTTAATGTATTTCCTGATTTAAACAGGAACAAAAGATGTGCACTATGTGTCGCAAAGGAATAAAAATATAATATGATGCTATTACGCAGAATCCTCAGAATGACTCTAGTCATGAAGAATACGTCGATTCTATAGCAAATGTTTGACCAAGGTGTGTTCCTTATTAAACAAAAAAGGCTACAACAAGAGAAATATAAGAGACAGAAATTTGAAAATATTGTAAAAGATAAAGTCTTCGATATTAAAGACGCCGAGGAACCAGGACCTTCATCAAGTCCTGATTCTGAAATTTTGTCTCAGTTGCAGGAAAATTTTAAAAATTCAGGTAAAGTAAGAAAATCACCATTTTAACACTACTACCTAAAAGCTGGAGCGTAAATAATATAAAAAGAGTTTCTTTCAGCTTTCGAATACATAATTCGGAAAGCCAAAGTCCTGGCAAAGGGAAAGGGAATTTTGTGTTCACCAAATCCGGAACCTGGAAAACCCTTGCTCGCGGCTGTTGCCCGTAAAGTTAAAGAATTCTGTTGTTCTGACGAGATAAGCAGAATGATGCCTGGTAAGAAATATTTGTTGTGATTAAAGAATCAGAGAGTAAATCACATGAGCAGAAATAAATTATATGCAGCGTTTAAAAATTCTAACCCTGAAATGAAGGTAATATTCTCCAAATTTTCAGTTCTTAGACCACGAAATTGTATTCTAGCTGGAGTTAGTGGAACTATACTGCCTGTGTTTGTGTCCTCATCAGAATGTAAAACTTATGCCGGAGGCAATTTATTAAAGTTTCAGATCTACGTGGATTTTGTAGAAAATTTTTCTTTATACCTTCCAACTTATCAACATTTCTTGACTACTATGGTGTGCAATCCTCCTCATATAAATTGCTTGTTCAGGAAATGTACAGAATGTCACGAACCATTCAAAATAAGAGAGGTTTTAGAGAAATGTTTCGAATAAAACTTCAGTGAATCAGTGACCTACAAGCAGTGGATGACGACTGACCGATCAAAGCTTGAGACCATAATGAAACCCACTGACAAATTTTTCGACTGTCTCTTGGAGAAACTTGGTGATTTACTGACTCATCTGAACAAAGTAAGTTTCTACGTGATATGAAATCATTTCTAGAGCCATGTGTTATGCGACTTCGCTGAAAACTATTATTTCGTAATCCAAGATGAAATTCAGTCATATCACAGGACTAATGTGCAGACAACCATTCATACTTTCGTAATATATTATAACGAATCGTCATCCGATACAGTCTCTATTAAAAATCTGGTAATAATTTCACATTGCCCGAAATATGACACTACAGCTGTACATCTGTTTCAAAAATATATAATGGAGTCATTAAAAAAATCTGTAATTCACCACAAAAATTATATATTTCTCCGATGGATTCTCTGCTCAATATAAAAATAGGAAAAAATTTCCAGAACTTCACATTACATGAAGATTTTGGATTTCCAGCACAATTGCATTATTTTTGCATATCGCATGGCAAAAGAGCATACGACGTTGTAGGTGGGACACTTAAAAGGTCTGCGGCTTGTGCTAGTTTCCAGAGACCATCCGATAAACAAATAATACACCTAAGGAATTGTACGACTGGACAAGGGATCATCTCCCAAACATTAATACCGTTTATGTGACTGAAAAGAGGAAAAAATGCTTGCTCTTCGATTTGCAAAATCCACAGCAGTGCCTGGAACACAAGTTTCATACAGTCCTGCTGTTTAGGATGGGTATTATACTTGCTAAGCAGTTTTAAAATGCAGCTGAAACAACGCAGCATCCTGTCTGGAAAGATGATCAGTCTATTTCATCTCAGCAATGAAAGGTAAGCATTTCTTACAGAACTTCAGGTTTAACAAAATCCATGTGAGAATAATTTATTTGAGGTAATAATTAAAAAAATCGAATTATGTACTACATGTTAAATTACATAGGGACATTCAAGAATATGATCAAATATAATTAAATACAACGAATGTGTGGGACATAATTATCGCGACTTATACGGTTAGCTTACGCTTGCAGTGACATAATAATTTTTATCTTTGTAACCTAGAGGCGTACTATATATTTTTTCCTTAAAATACAACCCCCGCATTTTTAAATATGAATATATGAAAATTGTTTCACCATGCTTTTTAGTGTAATTGAATACATACAGAAAACAATATAAGCAATAAAAACTATTACATATTAAGAATGTATCACCCAATTTTTGTAAATTTATCTGGAGACGTTGTTGAGATATATAATTTTAATTGAAGCGGCGTGCTTACAAAAATATGATTTTTCTTCATGTTTGAAACGCCACTGACAGAAAACGAAAAGCACAGGACGTATGAAACTCGGCAGTTTTAGTTAGTGCGGCAGGTAAAACAAACTCTCAAATTTTGAAAGAAATCTGAGTCGGTCGGGTTGAGCGCCTTGTTGATTTGATATGAAATGACCCAATTACTAATTCTGCTTACACATCACTTGGATTTGTAATTCGAAATTATTCAAGCAACCACCTGTTTTTAGGTTAGGCCTACACCTGGTTAGAAGCGAGTGGAATGTGCTACATTAATTTGGAATCCTCGTTGCAAAAACAACGTTCATTCTATCGAGTTGATACAGAATAAATTCCTTTGGTTCCTATACAATATTATGAGATATTCAAAATACCTTTCCAGATCCATTCCAGATCCCAACTACTTCGATTATTGAGATGAATTTTTGGTTTCCATACGTTCAATGACAGAAGAACGATTTACTCGATGATATTTCTGAGAAAATGATGAACAAAAATAATACCGCTTCCGCTGTAATACTCAAACTAATTCCAGTTTATATCGCTCCAAATATATATAGAATAAATTTGGTATTTAATATCTCTAGATGGCAAAAAAAAAATCACAATTTTCCCTTGTTTTTGGCCCTACAATTTATTATCAATTTATAAAACTTCGTATTTTTTTTGTCAATACTGAATAATTATAAGCTAAGTTACATCTCTTACATTTTTTCATTTCTTTCATTTCTCTTGCTAATGAGTTGCTTATACCTATTTTATAACTGCTACTCACGTGAATCATTATCAATAATAAATTTTAAGTTAAATTGTTCATGTATATTTATGTGAAGAAGGTGCTTTGATGAGCATCTAGCCCGTGTACTTTTCCCTAAGTAATAAATAAATAAATGGATGGATGGATGGATGGGCGGGGGGGGCGGGCGGGCGGGCGGGCGGGCGGGCGGGCAGCTAGGCAGACAGAGAGATGGATGGTTGGATGGATGGATGGATGGATGGACAGATAAACAGTACTGGGTGTTCATTTCAAAGTGTGTCATGACGTCACTGTTGTGAGTCAGCGATTTCAAGTGAGTTTCAGCTTTTATGTCAGAGAAGTTGCCTATTAATCAAGGCGTTCAATCTGAACTTGAGAACGTGTACGGTATAACCACAGTCTACTATATACAGTCACGACGCTTGAGTTTTGAGGGTGCTAGAAACAATAGACTGTGAAGGTACTATTTTGCATTGCCTGTAATGAGGAGATATTAGCGATCCTAGTGGTGAGCAACTACCTAATGTTTGCATATTTACTACGTATTGAGCTTCGCGACTGTATATACTAGACTGTGGTATAACTTGAACGTCGTAGCAACAGACGGCGGTCTGTAAAGTCTGTGTGCTACCATAATCTCTTTCGAACTGTGTTTTGCGCGGGCAATTCGTACCCAGGATATTTGTTATCATCGGTTGCGTACGGCAACATTCCACAATACAAATCAAATGCCCCGTGTCTATGTTGACCGTCGAAGTTAATGTCAACAAATACGTAAGTAATCGTCTTAACCCTCTCCCCATATCCCGACAGTAAGAAAAAAACTCACCTCAGTACGTGTTTCACATTCCTGCCACTACAGGCGTTACCGTACGTATCGGTAAGTACTTTACAGAATGAACGCCGTACTTGCTAGGCAACTTCTCTGGCACATAGGTAATATGCCTCTGCGGAAGTATAGGAAGATTGAACTCTCTAGGCTCATCGACTAGCCACATGACGGCATACAGCGAGCCATGACACACTTTGAACTGAACACGCAGTATATACACCTTATTGTAACATTTTTAGTATTGCATGAGATGTACGAACTTCCGTGGAATATATACAGCACGAGAAATACTTAAATAATAATACAAATTAAAATTAAACAAGAGGCAATTATTTCAGGAACTTGTTACGAAACTTAAAAAACAAGTGTCCATAACATTAATGTAGTAGTGGTTCACAAAAAGGTTAAAAAAAAACTTAAAAACAATATACCTCCAAGCATACAACATTCAGCGCGTTTTTTACGTTTGAAGTTTAGTGTCTCCGTGTGAACACAAATATAGTGTCAAGTTTAGAGGCTTCAAGCACTTGATTCCTGTAAACTATCCCAGTGTGAATCAGGTATATGACACTATGGTCCTTTCAGCATAACCTTAGCCTCTCTATGAAAGCCTTCCAATTAAACCGATCATGTTCTTTCAATGTCCATCTTTTAACTCCAATTTCCTTTATGTCATTTTGGAGATCATCAAACCAGCGAAGGATAGATCTTCCAGCTTTTTTCCTTGATCCAATTATTTTAGCGTCCAAAGAAATTTCTGGTGTTCTACCTTCCTTCATCCCGACCACATGACCTAGCCATTCTAGCCTTTTGAGTTTAATGTCAGTGGTGTTAGTCCCTTCCTTCATTCGAACTAAAGAAGTTTATTATAATAATAATAATAATAATAATAATAATAATAATAATAATAATAATAATAATAATAACAATAATAACAATAATAATAATAATTGTTATTATTATTCATTCATTCAAGGCAGATTTTTTCACTGCAAACCCAGCTTTCTCCAATCTTTCCTATTTTCTGCCTTCCTCTTTGTCTCCTCATATGATCCATATATCTTAATGTCGTCTATCATCTGATATCTTCTCCTGCCCCGAACTCTTCTCCCGTTCACCATTTCTTTCAGTATATCTTCAGTAGGCAGTTTCTTCTCAGCCGTGACCCAATCAATTCCTTTTCCTCTTCCTAATCGGTTTCAGCAGCATTCTTTTTTCATCCACTCTTTCCAACACAGCTTCATTTCTTATTTTGTCTGTCCACTTCACAGGTTCCATTCTTCTCCATATCCACATTTCAAATGCTTCTATTCGCTTCTATTCATTTCGTCGTAATGTCCATGTTTGTGCTCGTATCAGGCAGTACATCCCACTTGACGATCTGGGTCAGAGGAAAAACAATTGTTTGTATCAGGGGCGGCTTTCGAAGAGGGGCTGCGGATCTGCAGCACCCCCAGACATTTGTGGTTCTTGTCTCGTTTTGTGTTGTGAAATACATTTATTATAGAGTCTTTATTTAGCAGCTCGATTTTTTTTTTTAATTTCGCTCTCAATGAAATGCACGCAATCGCTAGTGAAGTCACTTCCTCCCCTGGTGCTGCCAGAGCGAAACCAGAGACAAGGATTATAGGGTGAAGCCACTTCCTCCCCTGGAGCTGCCAGTCTCGTCTCGGATGCTTTGCGCGTTAGTTTTACCCCTCCTCCCTGCTGCCTCTGGCCGTGAATCCAGAGTTTCCAGGCGCTGCAAAATTTGCAGCAGTTTGTCAGTAGCGCGCAGTTTTAAATAAATTTTCTTTAATGTTGTGAATATAACAAGTGCAAAAATGTTTAATTCTGTACAATATTTACAGTCTATTCAGTTCAGTACCTTAACAATTCAGGAGAAATGTGAAATTAAGTGCCCATCAGTTGAATCTCATAATGGAAAGAGCCGCTAAACAAAATACAAAGGTTCGCATATATTTTGATAATTTATCCAGTATCCCTGCTTCTCTCGATCTCCACACAGTCTGTATTAGATTAATGTGTTTCAAAGACAATTCGATCAGCAGGGGCAACAAGATGGATTTAAAATAAGAACAGTAAATGTTGTTCATGAGAAGATGGAGCCATTGCTAGAATGTTTTCGAACCATAATGGAATCTGAAACATCTAACATCACAATAAATGAGGCAAGCGCCCTGGTGCGTACTCTTGAAGATCCTGAATTCAATTTCTAGCTGTTATTTTTTTTTCATTTATTGATGTATCATGTATGTATATTATACAACCAACTACAACATCGCCAGTTAGATATTTCTAAGGTTCAAACCTGCAAATAAAAAATTAAATTATGGTTTATTTAACGACATTCGCAATAGCAGGGGTTATATCAGCGTCGTCGGTGTGCCGGAATTTTGTCCGCAGAATTCTTTTAAATGTCAGTAAATCTACTGACATGAGTCTGTCTCATTTAAATACAACTCACAAGATAAGGCGCATGGAACTAATCTTTAAATAAAGTAAGTTGCTTAGTTTATTTTTGTATGCAGCCCCCCTTAATTCAATACCCACGAGCCGCCATTGGTTTGTATGTATCTGAAGTCTGATTAGTGTAATATGTAGCTAATCGGCGATTTATGCAATGGAGAGGGAAAGGAAGAAAGGAACAGGCCATCCTATCTTACTAATTGCCTCATAACTGTTGCCATGTTTGTATCACTTGTGAGGTTCAGACCTGTATTCGGACAGTTGTACTGTATTATATTCTATTTATTTACATTCCATGGTATTCGTACATTGCTTCACAGCTAGAATATGGAACATGTCAAACGAAAAAAAATCTTAATAGTAATATAGGATGCTATTCATAGACATTTCGCAGCATGCGCTACGAGCGTACTAAGCTAGCCCCGGCTATCCACTGGTTATTAGTACAGAATTCAAAACATATCCTATCGCTAACACTGGTTATGAATACAAAAAACGCTGATCATCCACCGGAAGCCAGCGCTAAAAATGTCTATGAATACGGCCCATAAATCCTTAATTATAGTCACAGTATTCTGGATCCTAGTGATCAGCCGTAGAGGTCGACCAGATGTTCCAAATTGTGGAATTAGTAGTAGTTCACTATCTCCTTACTTACTTACTTACTTACAAATGGCTTTTAAGGAACCCGAAGGTTCATTGCCGCCCTCACATAAGCCCGCCATCGGTCCCTATCCTGTGCAAGATTAATCCAGTCTCTATCATCACACCCCACCTCCCTCAAATCCATTTTAATATTATCCTCCCATATACGTCTCGGCCTCCCTAAAGGTCTTTTTCCCTCCGGTCTCCCAACTAACACTCTATATGCATTTCTGGATTCGCCCATACGTGCTACATGCCCTGCCCATCTCAAACGTCTGGATTTTAAGTTCCTAATTATGTTAGGTGAAGAATACAATGCGTGCAGTTCTGTGTTGTGTAACTTTCTCCATTCTCCTGTAAGTTCATTCCGCTTAGCCCCAAATATTTTCCTAAGCACCTTATTCTCAAACACCCTTAACCTATGTTCCTCTCTCAGAGTGAGAGTCCAAGTTTCACAACCATACAGAACAACCGGTAATATAACTGTTTTATAAATTCTAACTTTCAGATTTTTGGACAGCAGACTGGATGATAAGAGCTTCTCAACCGAATAATAACACGCATTTCCCATATTTATTCTGCGTTTAATTTCCTCCCGAGTGTCATTTATATTTGTTACTCTCCAATTTTTATGTTTCCATTTCGTACAATATTCTGGTCACGAGACATAATCATATACTTCGTCTTTTCGGGATTTACTTCCAAACCGATCGCTTTACTTGCTTCAAGTAAAATTTCCGTGTTTTCCCTAATCGTTTGTGTATTTTCTCCTAACATATTCACGTCATCTGCATAGACAAGAAGCTGATGTAACCCGTATGTGTCTTATTTTTTATTCTTCATATTTTCCATTATTTTTAATTTATGTCTCCTTTTTCCCATTTTCTCAGATGTAATTTTTTTCTATCGGGTCGTGAGTGACCCCTGGTGATCCCTTAAGGAAATAATCATAGCGGATTTCTAATAAGGTGCGTCAGTCTCCTCATGACACTTACACCCAACGTAATCTAACTTAAACCTAACAACAACACAAACTCCCAGGCCAACCATATCAAGGAACAATTCCTAACAAAGGAAAAATGACCTGGAAAATTAAGGAATAGTCCACACTTGTGGAGTAACGGTCAGCGCGTCTGGCCGCGAAACCAGGTGACCCGGGTTAGAATCCCGGTCGGGGCAAGTTACCTGGTTGAGGTTTTTACTGGGGTTTTTCCTCAGCCCACTACGAGCAAATGCTGGGTAACTTTCGGTGCTGGACTCCGGACTCATTTCACCGGCATTATCACCTTCATTTCATTCAGACGCTAAATAACCTAGATGCCGATACAGCGTCGTAAAATAACCCAATAAAAAAATTAGGGAATAGAACCCAAAGCCTCCTGGTCAAGAGCCAGTGTCGCTAACCATTAGACCAAGTGACTGACCCAGATGCTGTTAGTGACACCGAAACAAATTACACCATACATTTAACGGTAATCTTCATGATAGTCATTTATATAAAGAATTTAAATATTTGCCCAAAATTATATAATATAAAATCAAACTCGGCGCTTCCATGCGTCGACATTAAAGTGCATTTGTAATAGACAAAGCTATTTGACTGTTACCGCATTTCGACACTTTTCTTTCCATAAAGTAAATAATCATATACACATAACTGAAGAGTACAGAAGTTAAGGATCAAGTGATGTGGTCGACACTACAATTTACTCCGATCCGAGAAAGACCAATTTTATAGAACGATAAATGAAGCTCGGAGAAATTATGGCGAGATGAAAATTGCCGTCTGTACCCGAGAATAACGAACTTTTTCCCATTGCTTCATGCTTCGCTCTGAAAAGAGAGCTAAATATACTTCACTTTCCTTTAAGAGATAACAGAAAGAAATTCCTTGAAACGTAGTAAAGTTTACAATTTATTAGTGACAAAAATAAGTTAAACATTAATGAGTGCCGCACGTAATACATTAACCTACAAATAACGTGGTATCAACATAATCTTGACATATTTATCCCTAGAGCATTTATCTCTCAAATAAAAATTTGTCGTTTGTACAATGGATGGTTTAAAACAAATTCAGTAAAATATCGTTGGCTTACTTTTGAAACCTCGTAACTGCGTTTGAGGAAATTATACTGGAGGTAAAAACAACTTCTTATTCTCTTTATAGCCCAGCTAACAACTGTTAAGCATTCGTGATTTATAAAATATAGAAACTTTTGTAGACTTACGAGGTGTTGTCAGCGGACACATTTTTAAAATATACATAATTTCAATATACCGGAAAAATTAGACTTAGAAGGTATTGAAGATAAGACGACGATATCTCTAATAGCGTTAGGATCATGGACGGCCGTTCTGTAATTTTTCAATGATTAATTATTTTTTATTTACTGCACTGGACACTTTAGACAGCCACATGGTCACAATTTTTAATGATTATGTTGTTGTTTAGTCAACTGTCCGAAGACAGGTCTGAACCTCACAAGTCATATCAACAAGACACCAATTATGAGACAACTAGGCTAGGAGATAATGGAGTAGAGTGGCCAGTTTCTTTTCCTCCTCCATTGCATACATGGCCGACTAGCTACATATGACACTAATCAGACTTCAGATGCATACAAACAATTATTCTTCCCCTGACTCACATCGTCAAGTACTGTCTGATAGGCTAATAGATATACATATGTGCCAGAACCTCAATCAGAGATAAATGGTTAATTATAATTGTATAAAAAACACAATGATTATGTAAATAATAACCATGAGCATTAACATATTTCTACAAGCGGTATTTCGTCGTCATTCAAACCAAACAAATGCGAGATATTCACATATAGTTAGATAGTCTAATCGTGTAGTCAATATGTTACTATGGCCCGTCCCAGGAATCTGTAGAAGACTTGGCGCATGTGGGAGCGGAGTCTATCTGTGCCGGAGTGTATTGCAGGCAGCATCATCTCGAAGTCGCTAAGGGGTAAGATGCTCATAGTAGACCAGGGATGAGACGACATTAGCTCTCAACCACAGTAGAAGAGCTCGACCTTGATCACGAGCGCATAGTGCATCTACTACATAGCGTCGTAACATAGACATCAGGGATGTATATGCATATAAATCGAATAAAGGCAGCAATTATTACAATAACTTGCATTACTAATTTTCTGGCTATGTAATAGGGTTAATTATTCAATTATTTAATATACATGTATACATATATAAACAAATCGCAAAGGAAAGGGGATGTAAGAAAAAAAAAGAGAACTAGGAAAAGTTAATTGTTTGTAAACCAATTTCTTGTTAAAAGCAATTATTTATTATGTAAATACTTCACTTCATTGGTTAGGAGAAATTAATAGGGTCTATCTGCTCGACGTGTGTGATCTCTGAGTACTTTTGCGCATTTGTTGAAAAAAATATTAATGACAATATTGATTGAAATAGAGTATATTAACTGTGTGATTGTGAAAATGTAGTCCTTACTCTCAAGTCGTGATTATGTAATGAGTTTTCTTAGAGTGATTTGTGAGATGCACGTAACACGAAAAAACAGATTGATTAAATTATGCTATTGAAGAGCCATCGTAATTATTGGGGTCAATCATTTAAGGGGATATGTATGATTTTTAAAACTTCCACAATTTTCGACCAAAATTTGTGAAATTTAAACTGTATAAACAGATCTACAATACTAATAATTTGTACACAATTTGGTGTCATTAAGTCTAATAGTTCTGAAATTATATATATTTTAAATATATGTTATATTGACGTCACTAAACAGGCTCCTTGCATTAAAGTTTTCAAAATTTTTAGTTAATATTTGCTCAAAATCTTGGAAATAGTTATGGGAATAAAAATTAATTAGCTTTGGAGATCAGTCTAAATAAAGGGACACAATTTTTTTTAATTTTATGAATTGACATTTACAGCATATTAAATATAAGTGCAATATGAATATTCCCCGAAGAAGCTTAAATGCTAGTTTCATACAAATGCTAATTAAATTTTATTTTCAACATTTATTTGATCTTTATGAGAAGTTTCAGACCAATATGACAATAACTGTTATGCAAGCAGCTTTTCATTCAGTAAACTGCTTAAAATTTTAAAGTCGAGAAAAAAATTTCCTCTCAACTCACACACAGCACGTATGGCCATAGATGATTATATGGTTAAATCATTTAAAACAGTCTCAAATATAATTACGATTATAAAACAAGAAAACGTGGATTTTCTTAATTTTTCAGCATTATTTCTTGTCTGAAATTAATTTCTCTCTTCCCCAGAATAATGTCTATATCTGTGTTGTGTTGTGTTTGGTACTGACGTTTGACATTTTTTTTTACAAATAATGTAGCATATATTTTTACTTATAAAACACTCTACTTCACCGTCATGTTCATCATATAAAAACTGAACCTTCTATTTATCATTCAAATCTGTATTGTAATCTCGCTTGCAATCTGTCATGGTCTGCAACGTTGTATGTGCTATACACACTTGTGCTTCAGGCAGAAAAGCTCCGTGCTTATGGAGAGGGCTTAAAAAAGCTCGCGCTCAGAATTACTAGTAAGCGCCGCATCCCTGTAGTAGACAGTTCAGATAGAAATGATCGCTTCTCTGCAAGCGAATGGTAGTTTAGTTCAACCAATACCTCCCCCACTTGCGCACAGGTTTTATTTCGTCTTTCTACTTCAGAGATCCCTGGTCACTTTTTAAGGCACGTAGGATAATACAGACACTCTGTTCTATAAGTGGAAAAGAAATCCCCACTTTCTTGCCGGGCATTGAATTTTGATCATCTGAATAATTAAATAACCGCCCAGAACAAGTCTGTATCCAGCAAATACGAAATTCTTAAAAAAACTGGGGGAAAACACAATGCACTGTACATACTTTTAATTTTTAGAGCAAGGTTGACAGTCAAACATGTATGCTGGTTTTAAAACGAGTACAAGCATTACACATAGCGCAGAATTAACAGTCGTTATTCACGAAAAAGTCAACTTGTGAGAAATGAGGGTTACAACCTTGTTTTGTTGCGCTATTCAATTGTAGCCATAAATGCTAATACTTGCACCATAAAGTAAGACCTAAATTAAAATATGTTACAATAGACGAGTACTCAAAACTTATTTTGTCTGCTTTTATTTGAAATAAATAAAAAGATACGTAGAGAGACAAATAAATAAATACGTAAATAAATAAGGAAGTAAACAATTAAATATAAGTAAATACGGTAAATAACAAAGAAAAAAGCCAATATCAAACAAACAAATAAACAAACAAACAAATAAAGAAACAAATTAATAAATAAACAAATTCACTGTCGCTTTTCCTTCAATGACATTGAATAAATAAAATAACTGAAAGATTTATCTGCACTAACATGCTCATTTTATACTGTCCAATTATTAGCAATAATTATTCATGGTCAGACAACACTCATTCATCTTCTGATAATGTGAATGCACTATAGTTTATGTGACTGACTAATCACCAATAACGTGAGCATTGTACCATTAAAATTATGTCAAGGTTAAAATCGCGAAGTGAAATGAATTATTGTCAAACACACGAACTCTGTGATGTGCGGTACCGTAAGTAAGACCAGCGCTGGGAACTGTGAACACCGGGTACTCATCAGGTGCGACATGCATGTGGTCTTCCTCTTTCTCTGCGGACTCTTACATGAGTCACTATTCGCACAGGCGTTGGCATTACCAGCAGACTATAGAGACATTAATCATTTCAAACAGTTGATGAACGTTCTGGAGAAAGCGTCGTCGAAGAACGAATTGTGTGAGACACACATTCGCTTCTACAACGAAAGTTTAAGCGCAGGAAAACCATGGGCCTACAAAAGTAAGTGGCACTTCTTCCTTTTTAGTTCATTTTCATAATCAGTTGCATTAATAACGTAGCATTTTATAGTAGTAATAGCAGTATATTCTTGAACGATGTTTTCGTTGCAGAGAAATGGCCGACAAATTTTTCCAGGAGGGTTTTTGTACGTAGTAAATGTATTATACGGACCTTCTAGATTTACTTGCTCCACGTAGAATGTTTTGCTAAAGTCGCGTATCCACGAAGCTAGGCTTTCTCATGATACTTACTTCGCTCAGTTGATACCTTGTCCCACCAGTGCCAATTCCAGTTTGTCGATTTTTGTATCCGACCAAAGGTGCCTCCCAGTGATTAAATCACTCTGTGTGAATTGTTCGTTGGTAAAGATACCATCACGCAATCTGATGTTATTGTCTCAATTGCCGTGCACTAATTTGGGGCTCGTGCTCCTTTGCGTTCTTGCTTCGCTACCAAAAGAACAAAACCGCGAGGCAAAAAACAAGCGAGGCTGCCGCTAGAGGCGGTCATGCGTGGCAATCTCTTTTCATGGATACGCGGCTTAGGATTTTATGCCCTCGGTCGGGTTTAACCACTGATGTGGTTTGAACAACCGCAATAGCCATGCCTGGAGTGACGAAAATTCCACCCTTGTGTCTGGTCACCAACAATGATTTTCTACCAACGTGTGTGCTGGAATTGTACAAGATTACCTAATAAAACCTTACCTCCTGCCACCCCTTTTGAATGGTCCACGTTACCTGCGACGATTTTGTTGTTTGCAAGCTAGCGCCATCACACGTCGACACGGGAGTTAGCTGTTTGTTATGAAAACCAAAGCAGCTTACAAAAAATTCCCTCAAACGTATTTCTCACTCAAGATCTCGTGGCGCCTGATAGGATTTCCGAGCATTGTTTTCCATCTCAAAATACTCAGTTCAGACTCCCCTCTCATCTGTATTATTTTGATTTAAAAGGTTTCAGCCTCCCGATATTCATGTCAAGCTATGTGTAATTTTATTTTGGTCTCCTTCCTCTCCACCAGTTTGTCAATACCCGACTGAAGACCACAAGTGTTTAGCCTCAAAGTACCAAACAAGTTAAATCTGTTATATTGACACGCGGGGGTCGCGAAAGTGGTGTCAGAATCCTGTTAGCGTAACAGAATGATTGGAATGAAGTGAACGTATTTGGTCCTAACCTAGACCCATTAGCCGTCCTTGTGGAATGTACTACAATTAAGGCACGAAAAAGGCCTTGAGAAGAGAGACTGACCTCATCGTTTGAATATCCAAAGACCTACAGTATAAGGTTGCTCTGGAGATCCAATCGATGATCAAAACAAATTGGGGGACCGAAGTATATCTCTATGGAGGTAGCAAAGAAGGTAGACTGGGTTTAATCTGGTTTCGTCTAGGAGCCTGGAGGGCACTTAAAACCGTCAACGAAGAGGGGGCGAGAATATGTCCTCTTTGCGGTAAAGGCGAGACATCACACCACATTTTATCGGAGTGTGAAGCCACAGAAGCTCTGAGGAAACGATTCCTGCCAGAGTCCTTCATTACTTCTAGCAGGGGGCACTTGGCAACATACAATATGTTAAATAACGTTAAATTTTGTGACAGGGTGGGAAAATGTATGGCAAAAGTTCGACAGTTGAGGGTGGAACTGGCCGAGGGGGAGGGAGCCGAGAAAATAAGGGAAAGAGTTATTAATTAGTGTTGGAATGATGAAGTAAGTAGTGGATAACGTTATTTTTGTATTTATTGTGTCTTTTTTTTTCTATTTGTATTTTATCACGTGTGTATGTTTTTTTTTATGTATTACCTTTATATTTAATAGTTGGATTATTTCGTGCAGTCTCAATAAGGAATGAATTATTTATATATATAAATATATATATATATATACATATATATAATATATGTGTGTGTGTTTCACTGTGTTTTTTTCTCTCTTTTCATACCTTATATTTATTTTATTTTTATTATTTTTGTGAAATTTGCTTTGAAGTTAGATTAGTTGTAATTGTGATACTCGTAATTAATGATAACGGTAGTAATAATAATAACTGTTGTTTTACTATTTAATTATTAGTAGTATTATTTCTGTTTTATTTTAAGATTCAAACTGTGCATAGTTACAGCACGAATGGCCGTACGGGCTCGTGCGAAGGATCTTGTGTACATGATTTTGTATAATTTATCACGCATCAATAAATGCACTTATCTATCTATATTGGAGTAACCAGTCCACATGTCTTCAAGAAAAACGAAGGAGAAGAGTTTATGATAAGGTTATAATGGAGGAAATGTAACATAATAGGAGTGCAACTCATTCTTCCAGCTTTTAACATATTAGGCAATGCTGCCCTGTTGCTGCTCAACTATTTCGCGGATTGTGTTCTGCTACATATCCTATCTCACATTATGTAGTATTAGTGGCTATAAGGTTACGTCAATTTTTTTATTTCAATTCAATTTTTTTCTAGTTCCAGTTAATAAAATGACGAAAAGCGGAGTGAAACAAGTGGCCAAATGGGTTGGAGCTCATATAGAATAGATTCTTCCCGCAGCATAAAATTCCCTTGCAAGAACGCGCGCTTTCGCACGTTTTAATTCTTATCTTCAGCTTTTCCTAATTCCTTTCGTAATTTTATGCCCGTTAATTATTTGTTATTGCTTTTGTTCCAGTGTTTGACTCAAACGCCAGATTGCCGGCGGGTCTGTTGATGGGGAACTTGGTGTCCTTTGGGAACTACGACGAGTGCGTGGATGTGGTGGACATACACACAGACATGGCACCGCCGTTCAGCGGCAAGTACTGCCTCGTGACTCTCACCTGGATTAACGACACGTTCATCTTTCCTAACGAATTGTTCGACGACGTCAGAGTGGTAAATGACCTCTCATGTAATCACTGACAATACTCAAATCGTGATATCATACTATCAACACTGCGGTCAGTTTCTTTTCATTAATATAGGCCAGCTTTGGACATTAATACCTCAGTTCAGTCACTGAGAATACCCCTCAACTTCCACTCCACATTCCCTGGCTGAGACAGTAATATTTTGGTCCGATGAGTAGACAGTAAGGTAAGCATTGCTCAGTGACGGATTGCATAAGACATGCTTATCATGGAAAGTCGATCGCTCTACAATTTCCAAAAAGCATTCGAACTAAAATAATGTTTGCGTTCAGGAAGGACACCATAGCGCCGGATATGTGACATGCTAATGTATAATTAAACCTGTAACAAATTTAATTAATGTAAGGGAGGATTATAGGCTGCCCATATGAAAATTCTACAATAATAATTATCATGATGTTATTTTAAAAAGACACGAATAACGCAGCTACAAGAGCTGAGACATATAAGTGACAAGAAGCTTCCCAACGTAAATACTGAAAACATTGTAAGAGTTAGTTTTCGAATTTCGTAGCAAAGTCTGACAAATATGAAGCTCTAATGTGAGCAGTGAATTGATTAAGAAGAGTTCCATTGTCGCAATCGACGAAATACGCCCTGAGAATCTCAGTTTATTTAAAAAGTTAAGTCTAGAACACTTGATGGTAAGGTTACCATACTTCCACGATTCTCGGGGGCAGTCCTCGAATTTTTTTTTCCTCTCCCGAACAAAATTGTTTCCGTAATTTAATAATTTATCACCAGATCTGCCCGGATTTCCAGTGTTAATTATTACAATTTTATGAAAATTCTGTTGAATATCACAGTGACTGGAATATTCATTCACACGATAAGATATGTGTAGTATATATATTGTTGAGATCCAACAGAAATAGAAAAATTTGATGAGAAAGTATTTTATTTTTCTTAAAATATAGATGGACTTTACCTGGATGAAATAATTTATTTGATGAAACTGTTTGAAAAAATATGACTTCAAAAAAGGAGCAAAAGTGGAATGAAAAAAATGCTGATCTTTGCCCAAAATGGAGTGACAGTTTTAAATTTTCCTCTGACAAAATGATTCCCTCTACATAACTCCAGAACGTTGATTGAACTATACCTTGTCTCCTGGAAATAATGCAACAG
This sequence comes from Periplaneta americana, assembly GCF_040183065.1. Lineage (NCBI taxonomy): Eukaryota > Metazoa > Arthropoda > Insecta > Blattodea > Blattidae > Periplaneta > Periplaneta americana. Next base: position 133,959,568 of record NC_091127.1, read on the forward strand.
TGAAAAGTATTTTTTTTTTCAATTTTATTGTATTTTATCAATTTTAATGAACACTGATATAAAACTGACCAAAAACGTTTATTTTATCATTATTTACGAAAAAAATATTGTAGTATTAGCACTTAATCTACACGTAGTCCCGAATAGCACCAACACGTCTTATGGTTGCATGTGACGTAGCCGGGGTCACCGAGAACGCTCAGTTTTCGGCGGGGTTTCTGCATTCCCTCAACGTGCGGCGCTCAAGACCTGGTGCCCGGACTGCAGGAGCATTTCGACCAAAACGTCGTTGTCACCCTCAACAACCAGGATTGCCACACTAAGAACGAGAAGATCTACACGTTGCTGGACTATGTGACGATGTAAGTTGTAAAACAGTAGCAACAGATTTCGATCCATTTCATAAAGACCCGCATTATTAGTTGTTCCATGAGAGAGAGAGAGAGAGAGAGAGAGAGAGAGGGAGGAAGAGAGAGAGAAAGGGAGAATACGGAAATGTGTGATACACTGACAGCAACAAATTGCTCAGAAAGGAATTGCCTTTTTGTTTATAGTTGTTATGAACTTCGAGAGGAAAATTTAATTACAAGATAAAATATTAAATTGCACATATTTTCTTAATACAATCTATTTAATTAACACTTATAGCAGCAAATTCACCATTCCGGATTAGATTATCGGCAAGAAGTTAACGTTTAACTCAATGTCAAACACACTGTTGATATGTGTTTGTTATTTTGTTGTCTTGCTCTGTTTATGAATGTAGTTCATCCACTTACGTAAACTAGGAAATATCGCGAATTTGAGTTTGATCATTTTCATTAGGTTTTTCTTTAATCAAAATACAGTACTGTATTAACAATAAGTGTTTTTACTCACGAACTGAGCTATCAACTCGGACGTATACATTATGCAGTGTACATTAAACTATATACAGCACATTAGTGAACAATATAGAGAATGAAGTTAAATTGAAAAATAATCATAATATGGATATTTAAACACAATTTTGAAAATGGAGGTCGCTCATTTCGATACAGGTTTCAGTTCTTTTTTGCATATTATCGCACTATAGACTATTGTACGTAACCCCAATTACCAGTTTCGTCCTTCGTAGGACTACTAGTAACTCATGTTGAAATAATTGTGTACCTACCCTATAAAAAAATACCTTACGTACTGTAAATTCAATCTGCACTTTTGCCCGATCCGAAAAGATAAAATTACTCTGACATGCTATCTACCGTCCGTCCAAGTGGTTTTGTCGCAGAGTCGTAGAAAGGGGGGAAATCACGTGACAATTAATTAACGAGGCCCTTTTATTTAAGTTATTTGAAACAGTTGTATAATATTACGTAGACGTCCAGTTCCTAACAGAAATTAATGTTTTCAGAAAAGAGCTAAGACAGCCCAGCCACTAGCCTTTACAGAGGGGCGAGTAGAAGCGGGTGGGGGAAACCGGGATGCGACATAGGCAAACGGACGACAGTACCTGTGCGAGAATATGATTCAATATTGAAAGCTCTTTCGTCACTGGAAAACGCGAACATATTTCTGGAACGTACTATACTCACTAAATCAGTACTGTTTGTGTTTACTATGACCGTAAGACGATTTTGACTGTATACGCTTGGTTCTGTGTGGATAACGGTTGGACATATACTAGTAGAGGGGGTGGGAGTGAAGTACAATAAAAAACTCAGGTACAATAAAAATTTAAGTAAAAATAAAATGATGTCCCTGTATAAATAACAATAAAACTGAATACTGAGTTTTCCAAATCTCATTAGACCGCGTCATGGATGGCATTCCGTTGGGCCCCACTCACTGTGTATAGGAGGAGCAACTTTGATATTTTGAATAGAATGATGGACATTTATTATTTGTGTATTCTTGTTTTCCTCAACATATAAGACAATTTTTATTTGAAACTTTGTTTTTAAATGAGGTCTTAAGTAGTTACAACTTGTTTAAAAGTAATACAGATCCCGAGAAAAACTCCAACTAGGACCTTGTCCGCCTGCGAACCCGAGCCGCCTGTGTATAACCCGGTCCCGCAGGAATTTAATACCGACTGAAGATTAAATTCGCTCCGTAATGATGACATGTATAATATACACTCGCAGAACAAGTGCTAGAAGCTCTAATTCAAAATTTACACGGGGTATACACCATCCTTTCATATATTTCGGTACAGTAAGCTGTGTAAAATTTTACAAAGGGGGAAGAATAAAAATTTAGTAATATCCATCAGTCTTAGCCGATGGTAAACCTATTTGAAATATTAGAAATGACAACCAGCATTCACAAAATGATATAATGTAACGAGAAATCACACAGAGAAAAATAATCGACTTGCAATGAAAAGGAACAAATCTTCAGTTCGTTTACTAAGAAATTAATCTGAATTCGCAAGATTTGTGGGCTCGAACTCCTTGTTACTGCAGATCTGTGTTTCAAAATTTATAATATGGATCCCAGTAAATTATTAAGAAGTAAAGAAGGGTTCCAGGAAGCAAATTATAAGGGTATATGGGTGTAAGAGATAAGAGTATAAAATAAAAGTAACAGATCTCTCAAAACCACAACAACTTTTATAGTTAAATTAAGCCCTCACACAAAATAAAAAAGATGTAATGATGCGGAAGTTATGTACATAGCCACAAGTAACTTTTAACCCGAGTGGCTGACATAATTGTCTGTTTCAGTGCCGTGTTCTCCGCATTTGGCATTATGGTCGCCCTAAGCACGGCCTACGACGTAATGAATAAAGGTAAAGTACAATTAAACTCCTTATATTCATAGCAATGTAGTAATTTTCTATCTTACTGGTTGAGTGGAAGAGAAGGCTGAATGACCTTAACTCTGCCAGTTATAATAAACCATTATTATTATTATTATTATTATTATTATTATTATTATTATTATTATTATTATTATTATTATTATTATTATTATTAACTCTGGCAATCATACAGACACCCTTCTACTTTATTTTCTTGGTTCTGATACAATTATGTCTCAATCAGGTTGCCAACAAGGGGATCCGCCTGGCCCTTAACTTTTTAATCTAACAATTCATCCCTTTATTAAGGAATTAATTAGTCATCTCAACCTTTTTTACTTAGATGATGGTTGCTTAAGTGGGGTCTCTTCAGTTGTTTTGCAAGATCTTACTAAAATCATTCAATTCGGTTCAACAATAGGGTTAGAACTTATCCTGATAAATGTGAAATTTATTTTTGTTCTAAGTTTAATCAATCTGTTTTTTCTTCTTTCCAAAAACTTGCTCAGATTATTTTACTAATGTCAAAATCCACTTTAACAATTCTTGGATCTTCCGTCCTTTTGGAAGCTGCCGATCACATCGCTGAACAAAAACTAATTTCTTTACAATATTTCATCGATCGTTTCACACTAACACATCCTCATATTTATAATGCTTTTTTATAATAATAAGCCATCATTTTAACATAATATAATCTAGAAATCTCATTTCTTTGGTACTTCTGCAGTAATTAAGAATGGAGTTCTGCTTTCTTGCATACTTCCTGCCTCGTGATATTGCTGACACATCATTTAGAAACACCTTAGCATCCAGCTCCACATTTTTCTATGTAGTCATAAAAACGAATATATTGCGGTAAGACGAATTAAATTCCCTGGCAAATTTGGCGTGAAAAGATTTTCATGTTTTGGTTGTTCTGTCTGAAATGAATGAAGCTAAGGCCCAAATTTCTGGCGGAAATTTTTATTTTCATCAATGTAATTTTCGACCAGGTAATCAGAATACTGTCGAACTATATATGTTTTGTTAACAGTGGAATAAAGTAAAAAACAAAACGATATCTTACTTCCTGTTTCTAGTAATTACGGAGCGAAAACATGTGTCAAATGCTCATCTAATGTTTCAGCGGTAAATTTTAATTTGCGCCTACTTACGTAATATTCCTTCCTAGCCTTCCAACTCGGAGTGGGGGACATTCTTAAGCGCAATTCGGATGTTTACAAAACCAAACGTTTTCACGGTTAATTAAACAAGCGGAACTATGCATAATAAACTTATGTGACCAACAAGAATCAAACTGTTTACAGTCCTTCGTCAACAACAAACTGAACATGATGCCCGCGAATAAGTTTCTCTCCTATCCACACATCCTCCGCAGACGGACGTACGACATGGCAGACCGATTATTTTCTTCTTTCCAGCTTCCTTCTTTCTTCACTTCCTCTCTTCCTTCTTTAATTGTTTTTCTCCTTTATTCTTTTTCTTGTTTATCTCTTTTTGTCATCAACTTTCATCTTTACTCGTTGTATCCTATAGAATGAACAAAACTAACTGTCGCTCTCGCTCTCTGTGGTCGTTGCATTTGTCTTCCGAGTTTCGTCTCGTCATTATCGTGCGCTTCGAATCTCGCTCATCATTCTCGAAATAGCATCTGGTCGGCGTGGAAAGATTTCGTAACTTTGTATAACATACATCATTGAAATAAATAACATTACTGTATAAATGTTTGAATGAGACAAAAAGACAAAACAGAACAGTATCTTAGTTATTAAAATGTTCTGGTTCTATTATATGATATTACAAATGGTTATATAAGTAGAAAAAAAAAATTCTCAAATAAATTTGCATTTCTAAGAAACATAAAACATAACGTTAATATCTTTTACTTGAGATTGCACACTTGACCGCAAACATATGAAAAGAACATTCCTAGACTTTTAAAAAGAGCCTAGTAATAAAATAAAGACTGGGGAACGGATTATGTATGTATGTATGTACGTACGTACGTATGTATTTATTAACACTACAATTGGGCATACACCCAGTGATATACAATAATTACAATTGCATGAAATAAAATAAAATAAACGTAAATCTGTAAATAGTAGATGCAATAAACCTAGGACTATAATTAAAAACTATAATTAAAAACTATTCTATAATAACGCCTAAGATAAGCAAAAGTAAATCTAACTTATAAGTATTCTATTTCACCCAACTATTACCAATTTAAATAATTATTTATCACCTTAATTAATGACATACCAACTTAATTACATATCATTTTAATTAATTACATATGACCTTAATTTATTTACATATCAACTAAATTACATATCATCTTAATTAATTACATATCAACTAAATTATTTTACATATCAACTTAATAATTACATATCAACTTAATTAATTATATATCAATTCAATTAAGTACATGACACAACATAAATAATTACACTGCACCTCCAATTATATTTTCAGTCTAATCTTCTCAACCTTTCCTTAAATGTATTGATTTTAAGAGGACTGCCCTGAAAGGTAGAGATGATGTTTCAAATAGGCTATTTGATTGTTTATACATATATATAATAATTGCCAAAGTAGATAAAACTTCAGTCAGGTATAAAAAAACTGTGGCGATTCAAGGCTGTTTGACGTTCGGGGGACTTCGGGAGTGATCAATCTCAACGTCTGAAAACACTCACAAGCACAACACGTTAACAATGAAAAGAAGTCTATTTACAATCCATGTATTCCTCTCTTCTGTGAGAGATACAAAATGAATATAAATACATCGGAAGTGAAAGGAATTCTTTTCGGCGATAGGGGAACTTCATTTAAGTTAACCAAAACCGTTCTCCTGTCTCTTAAATGTTCTAATGAGGACATTAACAAAATTTGTCTAATAGTATTGAGAGATTCATTATTCATTTTATACAATCACTTGTATAACACTACGTAATATTATTTTTACTTAATTTCATTACTCTTTATTGTACTTTCATCTCATGTTTCTCCGAAATCAAATTGTACTTTATTTTTAAATTTATCGTTGTTCCGAAGTCTCTCCGTAAATCATATTGTATTTTATTTTTAATTTAACCTCTGTTTTGTATTCTGGATCCTAGTGGTCAGCCGTAGACTTTGGCCAGATATCCCAAATTGTGGAATTTGTGTGTGCGTCAACGACGTGACGTATACAACATTGTCGTGCGGGTTTTCAGCTGTTCGGGCGCTCTTAGTCTTGCTTTTTCGATCGTTGTTCATCCCTAGTATCCTATTTTCTCTCCTTTTTTCCCCCTTCTTCCCTTTTTTCTTTTTCATATTTCTTTCCCTTCATCTTTTCAGTTTTCTATCCAGACTTCATTTCTCCTTGCATTAATTTTATCTTCTTTTCCACTCTTCTTTACTTTCTACCTTTACTTACTTTCTTATTATTTTTCCTCTTTCTTTAATTACTTATTTTCTCTTTCTTACGCCCTAATTTTTTCTTAATTCTTTCCTCCCATCCTTCTTTCTTTCGTTCACTTTTCTTACTGGTATCACTTTGTAGGAGAGCGCCGAGAGCTGCTGCTGTCGTTCTCCCTGCGTCGTCATGGCTCCAAGCTGCTGAGCGCTGATACATCCAGCGACTCGCTACCCGCGTTGCACGGCGTGCGCAGTTTGAGCATGTGCTGGATCGTCCTGGGGCATCACTACTTTCTGATCAAGGATGTCTCTGCCCCTGCTATCAACATAGTGTTCATTAACCGCGTGAGTGTCCTTAATATCCAAATGTGAATATATTCCACGCAATGTCTTCAAGGCCAAGTGTGCTGTCAACACTATTTTCTTCAAATAGCCTTTACGATAAACTTACGTATGTTAATCACAATTTTACTTTATTCCGTAACGGTCGACATGAGGCATTTATGTAGCTGATAAGGTGAAGAAAGACTGGATGAAACAGGAATGTGAAGAAATAGAGGATGTAGACAGAAAATAATTTTAATATAACTTACTACTACTACTACTACTACTACGATGGCATCACAGCCCAAAGTCGAGCCTTAGCCTCTTCAATTTTCTTCCTCCAACTGTCCCTGTCCTGTGCTAATCTCCTCCAGGCAGTTGTTCCGAGATAGTCCTGAGAATCGATCGTTACCGCATCTATCCATCTATTTTTGGGTCTTCCAATTGGTCTTTTACCATGTATTTTCCCTTCTAAGATCTTCTTTGGTATTCTGTTCCCTTCCATCCGATAGACATGTCCGGCCCATTCAAGCCTCCTTAATTTGATGAAAGTAACAACATCAAAACTTTTATATAATTTATATAGCTCGTTATTATAACGTATTCTCCACTGCATATTTTCTTGCACCGATCCAAAAATTCTTCTGAGTATTTTGCGTTCAAATATACCTAGTTTAGCTTCTGTCTCCTTAGATAATGTCCAAGTTTCGCTTGCATAACAGAGAATACTTCTAATAATTGTTTTGTATATTTTAAGTTTTCTTTCCTTGTGCACACAGTTAGATTTCAATATTGCGCTTAATGCAAAATAGGCCTTATTGGCTGCAGTGATTCGACTCTGTACTTCAATTAATTCGTTATTGTTACTTGTCATTACTGTTCCAAGATATTTAAACTTCTCAGTTTCTTCAAACATGTTTATCGTCAAATTGGGAGGGTTGTAGATATTCTGTTTATTTCTTATTTGTGTCATCCGTTTGGTTTTACTTGCATTAATCTGCAACCCGATTTTAGCGGCTCCTTGTTCCAGGTCTTTATACACTTCTTCTATTGCTATCAACGACAGTCCCATAACATCCAAGTCATCTGCGTATCCTACTATTTGAACACTTTTGTAAAATAAAGTGCTGTTAGTATCTATACCTGTCTGTGTTATCACCTAATGTAAAGCAAGATTGAAGAGCATTGGTGCTAGAGCATCCCCTTGTTTCACCCCATTATCAATATTAAATTGTTCTGTTGAACCACCATATATCTTCATTTGAGCCTTGGTTTCTGCCATGGTCATCTTGACGAGTCTGATTATCTTTGGATGTATCCCTTGATGAATCATAATTTTGTATAATTCTTGTCTATTAATGCTGTCACAAGCTGTTCTGAAATCTACAAACAAATGGTATAAGTTGAGATTATACTCCCAGAACTTTTCTGTCATGCCTTTAACAGTGTAAATTTGATCTATGGTCGACCTTCCTGCACGGAAGCCGGCTTGGTACTCGCCTATGATATTCTCGTAGTATTTCTCCAATCTTTTCCGGAGAATGTAAGTGAATATTTTGTACATTGTACATAGGAGAGTTATGCCTCTATAATTTTGGCACTCTAGTTTGTCTCCTTTTTTATAAATTGGGCAGATTATTCCAACTTTCCATTCACTAGGCATTTGTTCTTCTTGCCATATCTGTTTTACCAGTTTGTATATTGTCTCTACCATATCTTTCCCTCCTGCTTTGATTAGCTCTGCTGGTATTTTATCAATACCCGGAGCTTTACCATTTTTCAGCAAGTCAATTGCAAGGGCTACATCCAACATATCTGGTGGCTCCAATTCTTCTTCCTCTTCCTCTGAAAGATTAACTTCATTTGATTCTTCATTTACCTCTGTGTTCAGTAATTGTTGGAAATGTTCTTTCCATTTTTGTAGAACTCCTTGTGGTGTGCTGACAATTTCCTTCCCATTTCTAAGTAAATTTGTTCTCGGTACATATCCTTTGCTGTTATATTTCACTTCTCTATAAGCACTTTTGAGGTTGTTCTCTTTGAAATTGTTTTCCATTTCTATAATGCATTTATTCCACAATTCTCTCTTTTTACGTCTGCATATATAGTTTGCTTCCTGCCGTTTCTTTTGATATTCATTGTACTTGTTCCTTGTTGGACGGTCTAAATAAATTTTCCTTGCTTTGTTCCTTTCCTCTAGTGCTTTTTGACAGCCACTGTCAAACCAATCGTTTTTCATAGTCCTTTCATTATATCCTACTGCTTCTTCACTTGCTATTCTGCAGGTTTCCTTTAGTTCCTCCCAGCAGATCTCTATTCCTTGCTCAAATCTCTCTTTCCGATTTACACATTCTCTACTTAGAGCTTGTTGATATTTATTTCTTACTTCTTCTTCTTTAAGTGCCTCGACTTTTATTTTACGAGGTCTTTCTGCTTTCTGATTAAATGTACTGTCTATCCTGCATAAATATTTCGCCTTAACAAGGTAATGATCCGAGTCTGCGTCAGCTCCTCTAAATGATCTCACATCTTGAACTCCAGAGGCTCTTCTCCTGTCTATTAATATATGGTCTATTTGTGTGGTGGTCTCTCCATCTGGTGATCTCCATGTTTGTTTATGGATATCTTTATGGTCAAATTGAGTTGAACTTATGATCATATTTCTGCTTTCCGCTATATCAATCAATCTCCTTCCATTGTCATTAGATATGTCATGCAAGCTATTCCTGCCTGTGATGTTTCTGAACTCTTCCTCTTTCCCTATCTGGGCATTGAAGTCGCCTAAGATTACTTTAACATCATTGGATGGTATCATATCCAATACTCTTTCCAATTGATTATAGAATTCATCCTTCTCAATAGGATCTATCTCCTCCGTTGGCGCATATACATTTATCATTGTCATGTTGTAAAACTTCATTCTCAATCTCAAAACACAAATTCTTTCATTGATAGCTTGGTATCCTATTATGCTGTTTTTAAATCTTGGATTAACAATAAATGCCACACCATGTTCATGTACTCCTTCTTTCTTCCCGCTATGCAAAATGGTGTATCCTTTTATATCTTGGATTCCATTACCATGCTATCTAACCTCCTGAATAGCAGTCACAGGTAATTCATAGCTTTTAATTTGTGATAAAACTGACTGTACGGCTCCTGTTTTGTATAATGTCCTAACATTCCATGTACCAAACTCAAAGACCATGTTCCGTCGCTTAATTCGCTGCCGATGTTTCAACCAGTTCCGAGGCTTCAATTGAGGCTTCTCAACAAGTAGTTTTTTACAGTTGTGGGGGTGTCAGCCCCACGAACCAACCCCCAACCTGGAGGACCAGGTCTCCGTATTTATGTCCCCCAAAGACAGGGTGACCCAGCTATACCCCCAGTTAATATAACTTACCATGAAATAAAATGCTTGGACTTCACAAATAAAAAGTGGAAAACCATGTGCTAGAAAGAAGACGAAATCGGTAATGAAATAATAAACAAACAAGGAATATTGGACAGATAAACGAAATATACCATGTGTATAGTACATAGGGAATTAGTATTGCTTAAGAAATCCATGGATAAAAAATTGAAAGTGGGATTTCATGTAGTTGGCCATGTGTAATAAAATAGTAGGCCTTGTAGAAAAGAAGACTACCTACTGATTATTACCAACTAAAACTCTGTTTTGATGGCATTAACCTTGAAACAATGGATTATTATACTAGAGAAGAAAATATTTTATTAATTGAACTGTATGGATACAATTCTTTGAGAAAGGTAACATACGTATTTGCTGGACTCCTTCCTGGCAGGAAAATTCCATCCCACAATACTATCAGACTATTGTAAACAATAATATTGCTTAAAATTATTGTTTACTTATGTCTTTGTGAAAAAGGTAATCTGATAACAAAAAAAATGTTTAATGAAATACACAAATGAAATTATAATAGTAACACCATGACATAATTGAAGACATTATTACAAAAACAGCCCAAGTCATTTTTAATGAAATTGAATTAAGGACACATTTGCTATTATTTCAAATGTTTATATACTCCAAAAACGACCCATGTCAGGTGTAATAGCCACAAGGATAAGCACCAGCAGTGGCGTAGAGTCAGTGTAAGCTAAAAAGCTCAGCTTCCCCAGTTAATAACTTCATAATAAACCTGCAGTTTATGAACAAAATTATGTATTAATTTTAATACAATTCATATTTACTCAAATATTGTGATGCGGCAGCTTAGGATGATTTGTGATGCAGCAGTAAACATGAAGCCTGCACACACCAGCTTCCAACCCCCTCCACTGTTCTCTAAGCAAACTGTTTTCTTTCACGCATTCTTCTGTGTAACCCACCCCGCAGATTTGCCATTCCTTTGTAACTAAACTACCTGGTCGCAAGACTAACAAGAAGCTAGCTTTCACATTGAAAACAGTTTAGTTTCCGAGTTATCCCTTTCGTGAGTTGTGTTCAGTTGAAGTGTTAGTGTGCATTGTGGCTGATATAATAAATTATGAGTGAAATAACAGTTCCTAACACTAATGTACTTGAATTTTTGAGGCCAATTCCATTATCAAGACTGACTTACGAACAAAAGTGTGATTTAAAAAACAAACGGCCGACTCCTTTGCTGTCAATAAAGGACACAACCAAAAGACAGACGCGTACTTTTCAACCATCATGGTACACGAGATACAAGTGGCTTACAGGGTGTGTGGTGAAGAACAAAATGTATTGTTATGTTTGTATTATGATGGGGAAACATAATTCTGAATGGTGTACTGAGGGGGTTTCTGATTTGAACAATTTCATAAAGAAAGCCGAGAAACATCAATCATCGAAACAACATTTACTACACAGTGAGTCTTTTCATCTCCTAGGATCAATTCGCATAGAGCATGCTCTTTCAGAATCTGCCCGCCTTCAAACAATGAAACACAATGAAGAAGTTTCGTCCAATAGACGTATTTTAGCACGTCTTATTCAGGCAACAATATTTCTGTCAAAACAAGAACTTGCATTCCGGGGTCATAGAGAAAATGAAAGTAGTGGCAACAGAGGGAATTATTTGGAATTATTGGACCTACTTGCTCAAAATGAGTCATTAATTCGAGACCATCTGCAATCAAATTCTCTTTTTAAAGGAACATCTCCAGATATACAGAATGATTTGATTGAAGTGATAACGTCTATATTAAATGAGAAAATTAAAAATGAAATTGAAGAAAGTTCTTTCGTTTCTGTTCAAGCAGATGAAACCTTAGATGTATCGTGTAAAAGCCAAATGAGCATCATATTTCGCTATTGTATTGAAGACCGCATAGAAGAGCGATTCGTTGGCTTTTATGACGTATCCGGAGACAAGACGGCTTTGGGATTGTCCGAAGTTTTGCGCAAGGTTTTATCAAAGTGGCAGATTGCAGGGAATAAAGTTGTAAGTCAGACATATGATGGCGCAACGGTGATGTCTGGTAGGGAAGGAGGAATGCAGAAACTGGTGAGACAATTCTGTCCATACGCTATTTTTATTCACTGTTATGCGCACCAATTAAATTTAGTGCTTTTGCATGGTTGCAAAACTGTGAAACAAGTTCGTTTATTTATATCTGCTGTAACTGCATTTCACAGCTCTTTCAGTAAGTCTTCCAAGCGAACGGTTTTGTTAAATGAAAAGGGGTTCAAATTGCCACAAGCATGTACAACTCGATGGAACTTCCATTCTAGAGCAGTTTCAACAATTCTAAAACATTTCAATGACTTGTACAGTGTCTTCACTGCAATAATCGATGATGATTGTCTGTGGGATGGTGATTCCCGGAATTGTGCTGTTGGACTGAAGAGACATATGGATGATCCAATGTTTGTGTACTTGTTGTGTGTATTTGAAGCTTGCTTCGTATACATTCAGCCACTCTTCAGACTTTTGCAATCTACCTCTGCTAGTATCACAGTGTGTCATGCTGAAATACATCTTGCTATTCGCAACTTAGAAAATCTAAGAGAAGATATCTTCATTGAAAACTGCGTCGAGAAAAGTAAAAAGCTAAACAACAATTTGTCATATAATGAAAAACACCAAATATCTTTGAGAGCTGTAACTTATGAAATATTAGATTCTCAAATAGTTCAAATGAAATTGAGATTTGAAGACTTTCCCCATCTTGAGTTTGTAGAATTAGTTCAGGAAAAAAAATTCATGGATTACAGAACAAAATTTCCCTCTAGTCAAGTGGCTGACTTGTTGAAACAGTATCCATTCTTTGATTCGGAAAAACTTGAAAATGAACTACACAACATTTATGCAGATGAGAAGAAACAGTTACCTCCTCAGGAACTCCTAAAATACTTTGTGACTACTGGACTGGATTCCATATATCAAGAAACGACTAAGTTATTAAGACTAATTCTAACTTTCCCTGCCACGACAGCAAGCAGCGAACGGAGTATGAGCACACTCAAAAGGATCAAAACATGTCTAAGAAACTCCATGTCCAATAATCGACTGTCGTGTATGAGTGCACTAGCCATTGAAAAAAACTACTTAGTGAACTCTCTTCAGAATCCTCATTTCTGGAGTACGTTATTGACGTCTTCGCAGAGAAGAAAGAGCGGAGAATGGAGCTCATCTACAGAAAGTTTTAAGGTAAGGGCATCTGATTTTGTAAAATCATGTAGTCAAAAATAATCTTCTGATAAAGATTTTAACGCTGATTGACGTAATTATACTAACACTGTATCTATTGACGGTTAATATTGTGATTTCTCTAAATATGACAGGGAGTGAGCTGATGTTAAATTATACATACTGTACGTGTCTATTTGTTAGAGATATGTGTAAATCATGAAATCATATTTTACTATGTAACATTTGAGGTGATGCCTTACTGGCGTTACTTATGAGGTTCCAACGAATCTTCAGACTGCTGACTTGACATTGACTACTATTTATTTTAAGACTACATTTTCGCAACATATATGAAAGACAATTTGAGTTAGCTTCCCCTGCTCAAAATTTCACGCTACGCCACTGAACACCAGTTGTACAGAAACAGTTGACATGTGTTGTTCTGTTTATTTTTATTGTTCTCCTGAAAAAAAATTGACAATGGTTGTTTTTGTAATAATGTCTTCAATTATTTTGAATCACCTAATCTAAAACTGATAATATGTGGTCAAAGCATAATGAATGATAAGTTGGCAATAGTCAGTAGATAGTCTTCTTTTCTACAATGCTCTCATTTTATGAGGAAACTAGAATGCAGCGTACACTTCATTTTCCAAACGATTACTTAATACACAAGCAACAGTCACATAACACCTTCCGATACAATTCTCAGAAGCAAGTGATGCTGGGATATTTTGTAGAAGCGACTTCCCGCGCTGCGGTTGGGAGAGCAGGATGTTGGTCGGCGGCGGAATGATGCGAAGTTTCCTCGTGTGACGGATAGTGTTTGTACACATACAGCACAAAAGTCAATAAATAAGTTTCCGACTTACCCTGAAAGCAGGCAACACACAGAACATAGAAAACAGAGAAGTTATCTAGAACTAGAGAAATGCCTGGAATCTATACTAAATGCATCACTTGAGAGGTAGAGAGAAAGACTAACCATGAGGCGTATACGGAAAGATTCCAAGAAAAATAGCAATAGACACTTGACATGTTTGCACAAAATAACTATAGAAGCTCAGTTCTTAAAAACAGTCTGACGCTGTTTGATAGATTGACCCAACAGGCATAGAAGCAATGATCTTCAGTGACACGCGGATGTATGTTTAACGGTAAAATAAATACAAGTGTAGTTCTGAAATATATTTATTGCACCTTGTATATTGTTGTTCAGTCAACTGTCCGAAGACAGGTCTGAACCTTATAAGTGATAACAAGAAGGTACCACTTATGAGGCAACTAGGCCAGGAGATAATGGGGTAGGGTGGCCAGTTCCTTTCCCCCTTCATTGCATACATCGCCAATTAGCTATATATTACAGCAGCCAGACTTCAGATGCATACGAACAATTGTTCTTCCTCTGACACATATCGTCTAGTGAGAACCTCAATCAGAAAATTGATTGAAACTGGATAAATATTTGATGTGAAAGTAGATATAGCACTCAATCTCTGTAACTTTCAATCTTGGTTACTGCTGTATAGTCCGTGCATTTCGAACTGGCGGATCAAGGTCATTTCGTATCCTCCACATTGTACTCCTTCTCCTAAGTTCTGGCTGGTACCCGTCTCCTATAACATGCAGCGCCACTGGTCCAGCTGATTTTTCTTGAGGAGAACGGTCCAGAAGTGGGGGGAAGCACGCGTGGCAAATGCAGTGCATTGCTTGACCTTGAGCCGCCAGTTCGAAATACTCAGACTATAGCATTATTATCATGCTTGCTACCATTTTTATCACTAAAACCACGCCATTGTTTTCACTAACACCAATACCACTGCGCCTCCTACTACAATTATACAATTCAAAAATTAATTTTAAAATCTCGCTGGGTTAGTACTGAAATTTAGTAACATATATACCACTAATTAAATCATTACTGTAAAGGCAGAAAGCGGTAAATGTTCTTTTCAGCATTTTGCCTGTTTGTCTGACTGTGTAAGCGCTAAAGAATTATCGGACGCATTTTATTCGTGTTATGCATCTACAAATTAATTCTACCAGGAACAGTATACATGGGATATAATACATTTTTAAATTAATAATAACCACAGGCGTAGCTGACTTGGTAGTGCATTCACCTGCTGCTCTGAAGCTGCGCTCGGCCGAATGTTCGAATAATAGAACGGGCTGATTATTTGGGTGAGTTTTTCCGAGGTCTTCCTCAAGAGTAAGGAGAAGGTCAGATAATCAACGGCGAAATCTCTCGGCCTAATCTCGCGAAATACCATCTTGCTATCACCAATTCAATCGCCTCTAAATAATGTAGTACTTGAAACAGCTTCGTCAAATAACTGAATTTTAAAAAATACTATTCATGTGTTGGAAAAGAAAATACGCTAATCTAGAGATGAACAACGATCGAGAAAGCGTTAATTAACAGGGACCGCAAAGCAGAAAACCCGCACGACAATGTTGTATTACGTCGCGTCTTTGATGTAAAGACTGAATGTGACTATTCCGAAACCCGATATTGATGACTCCCGAATTCCCGAAGTCAAACAGCCTTGAATCGCCACAGTTGTTTATACAGGGACATCATTTTATTTTTACTTGCATTTTTATTGTACCAGCATTTCTGAATGTACTTCACTCTCACCCCTTCACCAATGTCCTTGCTCCCGTCAGACACACAAACTTACGGCCGCTGTTGCATTCGAAGTCTTCAAGCAGTGAAGTAAACACTGCAGTGTATAGTGTGTTTCATAAATATGATTGCGTTTTCTATAGAAGAAAGAACCTATATTAATAATATTGTACTAAAAATTATATTCAAGAAACGATAAATTCAATTTCATAGAATATGCTTCAAAATGTTTTTAATAATATGCGTACTGAATTGAAGCCTGCATTGTAATGAACGGCAACCATTTTCAGCAACTTGTTTAAAAATTCAGATTAGCTTTTTTTGAATTGAGGTGGCTAGAAGCAAAGGAATTCTAGTGACATTTGTAATAACGTGAGTTAAGTGCATCCAGTGTAAGCAAAAGTATCTAAAATTTTAGTGGCAAAGAGCTATTTTAATCGCATCACACATTAAAATTTAAATAAAAAATTTCACCGATTTTACGAAAGCTTAAATATTTAAACCCCATTTTCTCAAAAGTAACTTAAGTGCACTTACAGCCCTTTACTTATGACCCCCTCAATTTAAATGCACTCTCTATATTGAATGATAACATCAATAATTAATATGCTAAATAAAGTAGACATTACATAACGAACATAGCCGCCTGAAAAGTTGACTTTTTGAAAAAAAATGTTACTACTCTACTGTATTTTGATAAATTCCGTAAAAGTGATGATCAAACTGAAAATCGTAATATCGTATTTCCCTACAACATAAATGGATACACTACTTTTCTCTCCTCCTATACCTAGTAAAATGATTTGTTTACATATTGCAATAGTAACATCAAACTTCTGTAATGGAAGGGGGAAACAGTGTTTCCGAGTATAGCCAGGTTAATGTTAAAAATATTGGTAAAAATAAAGTGATGTCCCTGTACCTGACTGAACTTTTATCTACTTTCGCAACTTTTATATACGTATTAACAATCAAGTAGCCTATTTGAAACATCTCTACCTTTCAGTGTATAACAATCCGTTCCCCAGTCTTTATTTAATTGCTAGGCCCTTATCAAAAGACTAGTAATTTTGTTTTCATATTTTGAAGATCAAATGTGCAATCTCAAGTAAAAAGATAGTTATGTTTTATATTTCTTAGAAACGCAAATTTGTTTGAGAATTGTTTTTTTTTCTATTTATATAACCATACGTAATATAATATAATATAATATAATAGGCCTATAATATAATATAATATAATATAATATAATATAATATAATATAATATAATATAATATAATATAATATAATATAATATAATATAATCAAAACATTTTGATAACTAAGATAGTGTTCTGTTTTGTCTTTTTCTCATTTAAACATTCATAATGTTATTTATTTCAACGATGTATGTTATTCAATGTTACGAAATCTTTCCACGCCCACCAAATGGTATTTCGAGAATTATGAGCGAGACTCGAAGCGCACGAGAATGACGAATCGAGAATCTAAAGAAAAATGCAACGAACACAGCGAGCGAGAGCGGCGGTTACTTTTGTTCATCTCTAGCTAATACAAAATGCCGATTTACTTCAATACTGCCTCAACAATCTCTTTTTTATTTTTTTCCTCATCATCATCATCTCATCATCATCATCATCATCAGCATAATCACTATCCATTTAAGTAGTAGACCTAGTGGCCTGTTATGGTCTCTAACCATTACTTGTGAGGTCTTCCAGTAAGTCTTTACTCTCATGGTGTGCAGTGGTGCATCTGTCTAGGTAATCTGATACGCTCTCTTCTTTGCACATCCTGAAGTCAGTCCTGTCTGTATTGTTGTCGATACTGAATTAAAGGTGGTAGTTCTATTTCGTCTGCAATGTGAGTATTCCTCTTATGTTACAAAAGACTTCAGCCAGCAGTTTTTCGTAAAAATCTCTTTTCTGCAGCTAATAATCGTCGATAATCTTGGAGTCGTACAGTCCAGGCTTCACAGCCATAGCTGAGATCTGATCGTGCCAAAATTTTATATAATGTAAGTCTAGTACCGGTATGTTTTTGAACATTCCTCACTGGAATGACTTGGTTAATGATTCTTAAAGAGAAATTACAATTTTGGATTTTATTAGAAATATCACACTCTTCAATGAATGCTAAGGTGTAAACCAAATGTTTGAAGGAGTTGATCTGCTACAATATCAATGGAAATCTTACTTCTCACTGGCTACTTACTTTTAAAAGCCACTATTTTGCTTTTCTTGTTGAGATTTGTAAATTATAATTATTTTGTTTTTTTTTAAATATAAAGTGAGGAATTAAATGAAACTTCTGTTATGTCCCAAAAATCAATTTTGAAGAAGGCTTTCTATTGCATTACTCACCATGTACTTGCAGTGGGTGAGGAGCTGGGAGAACATGCCCTTAGTGAACTTCGTCATGGCCGTGGACACGTTCCTGCTACTTAGTGGCCTGCTTGTCGCATACGTCTTTCTGAAGCAGATGCGCAGACCCGACGCGCATTTCAACATCCCCCTGCACTATCTGCACCGCTACATTAGGTATGTTACACACATTTTTTTCCTAGTCTTGGATAATCTGCACTTAATATGCATGCAAATGAGACGTTTGTTCAGCACTCGATGAACTGTTGATGGCGGTATGTTAAACTGTTTCCATGCTTAGCGTACCGGTATGGATTTTTCTCGACTTCCCCGGCACTAGCACGAACTTGTTCCGTCAAACCTGTTCATTATACCACACGAAACGATAAGTTTCGGGCTGTCTCGAGTATTTTCATATTGCCGTGTGGATTTTCCGAGCCCCAAATACGAATTTCATGATAATAGACTGATCACAGGTGAATGTGGTCTCAAACATACAGCAAGATACTCTTATTTTGGAGAAAAAGGCAGGAATGGACGCAACATTGCGGAAGCAAAGCCACATCAATACTGTTTGTCGTTTGGATCCTGCTTTTGGATAATCTGCACTTTGTATGCATGCAAATGAAGACGTTTGTACAGCATTCGATGAACTGTTGATGGCGATATGTTAAATTGTTTTCATGCCAGGCTTCTCTAAAATCTAGTAAGAATTTGTTCCACTTCTTTTTCAGAAACATTTATATTATGCTTCCCCTGGATTCTTTCAGAACACTTCCCTTCGCTAGAAACTTCGCCGCCTATGCTATATTTCCACGAAGTGAATCTCCTATGTACATTTGTCTGTAATTTCTTTGCAACAAAATTATTGATTTTATTGTCAAATATGAAATGATAACTTGTGCTCATTTTGTGATGCCAAAATTTTTATTTATTTGACACGAAACAAATAAAATGTAGTTCTGTTTTTGCCGATTCATTTCAGATTCCTTAACTTTTTATTCGAAAATCTTCTAGTATTAATTGAAATGCATAATTCCTCACACTTTCCTTTACAATGATTGATCAAAATATGGGGGTTGTGAATGGAACACAGAATAAGTGAAACTGGCTGAACCGACAGATGTTTGAAGCTAAAACGAAAGTGCTGAGATGGTGTGATACTAAAGTAAATTAGCTGCTATATGATTTGTTTTTAAAATAGTGTTTTATTTCAAGGTACTTGTCTCTTTTATTACAGATAGCTCATGGGGATAAGGTAATTATATAAGTAAGGTGGTTGCTCCTGTTATGGCCATGTTCCTGATATGGCCACCCCCCCTATTGTGAGTTAGTTAACCAAAAAATCCGCTAAATTGCAGCAGCATCCAGTGAAAGGGCATCCTGGTATGTTACTTGACCGTTTTCCATCCAGTCAGGTTGAGCAATATGGCGTCAGTTGCCTGTTTTGCGGTTTTCATGTGACCTCTTCTTATTTTTCTCTGGTAAGTCTCCTTTGTTTTATGCATGTTTTTCAAAGACTTGTTTCATGAAAACCATAGTACTCCATTCAGTTTTTAATGTTGTGTTGATTGGTGTTGTCATTGATGGCGTATCTTTTACGAGTTGTTCATAATCAAACGATTTTCGTGAAAGCTTACCTGCTCCTGATATCGTCATATCAAATGCACCATGGCCATATCAAGTTCATTTCACTTTTATTTTTTCACCTGACAAATTTACATGACTTATAGCTGGAATTGCGCAGACATTTTGTATTTTAAGAAAAACAACTTAATTTTTTATGGAAAAACCTCTTTTGACTACACTTTTGAATTATAAAAAAGATTATTAAGTGTCATGTTTATTCATTTTACACCAAAATAATTTAATTTTAGCACAACTGCGCTATCAAACGGAAAACAATCACGATTTGTAGAACATGGAACAAGGGTGACTATATCATGTGCACATGTTCCTGATATGGCCACTAGGTAGACTTTTGGAATTTGGGACTTTTTGGACAATTAAAGCTCTTTTTATGGGAAAGGAAATTGTTTTAAGAAAGTCCATTAGACTGAGAACGAGTAAGAAAAAAGTGGTTACCATTTATTTTCAAAATGGCGGCTAGAAAAATTCTCAAACCTTAATATGGCCATATCAGGGACACCTACCTTATTTTTAATTACGGCCATGTTTAACTGTCTTTAAAACTGAACAGATTTTTTTCTATAAACATTCTTGGCCATAAAGTTGACTTTCTCATCAAAGCCTTCTTTGCAGACTCACACCAGTACTCGCTGCGCTGATGCTGATCCAGCTGAGTCTCATGGACCATTTAGGATCGGGTCCGATCTGGGGTACCAACGTATATCAGACTGAACTATGCAGGAGAAATTGGTGGGCTGCTCTCCTATACATCCAGAACTATTATTCAGGTGACCAAACGGTGAGCAGAAAATGATCTCGAACGGTACAGAGTTCATTCCACGTCGCTTGAAGCTCTTTGGACTACTTCCCTTTCGCTACAACAAATTACACGTTAATTTTTTATTCATATAATTCTTTTCAAGTACTAGGCCTAAATTATAAGTAAAGGTTTTAGAATCAAAACGAAATTACTTTCTTAGATGAAAGAAAAATTTTTAGACGAGAAGATACAGTCTGAGGGTGAAGTGGTCGTTATTGAGGCCCCACGTTGGGCGCCATTTGAGGGTGAAGTGGTCGTTATTGAGGCCCCACGTTGGAGACCATTTGGGTGGGGGCGTCTCGGTGTTGCGTGAGATTCACTCAGGGTAGCCGAGGTACTGTTGTGGTATAGGATGATGTCGGGAATAATACCAAGCCGGCTACTTATATAAAAGGCAGTGTAAACTCCAAAACTATAAGTTTATTGTCGTATTCACTTGGTAAACCCTAGAGTATGTATTTCCGGCTGACTAATAATTCAATCGTTGGTCGCCCTTCTGTATCGACTCTATGGCAGCTCTAAATAAGCTCTATCCGATACTATAAATTCAATACTATGCCCAGTACACTATCATCGACGCTCCTAAACGTTGACGAGTAGTCTCGCCGGTGACAACGTTCTATCTATCGAGTCTTCGCCGGAAGGAAGACTATTAAGTCGGGCCGCCGACACCAAAAAAAACTCAGTGTGTCGTGCCGTCGACACGAAAAGAAGTCGTAGTCCTGTCGACACAAAACGAAGTAGTTATTGCGCCCTGTATGTAGGGCCGCCGACACGATAAGAAGTTGTGTTTGTGCCCTGTATGTAGGGCCGCCGACACGATGAGATCATCTCCGCTCCCCGTCACCCTTATTTATAAAAAACCTACCCTACGCTAAAACTAACTATCCTATTGGTTAAAAACTACGTCACTTAACCGGCCTAAAATCTATTCTCTATTGGTCCAAAGTGACCTCATAAGTTGAACCACGATCTCTTCTTATTGGGCGCGAAATAAATCATCTCTAAATTTAAACTTTTGGACTTCCCACAACATCAATTTAGTTCGAAGATCTTGGAGAACCCCGTTCTTTGGAAAACCCAAGCTTGCAATTGCTTTCCCACGGGTCCAGTCTAACTCCGGCTTTTACGCATCGCCGAGTGTCTATATACAATCACGCACAAGGTGGCCCTAAATCTGTCCGATGCTGACAAGTGACGAAACACCTGTGTGGGAAGCTAATTCTAACGAAGTCGCCAGAACATCCCCACGAATACATGTAATAAAAATATGGAGATATCACTTCGCTAATAAATCGGTCTCTCCCTCTCCTAATTCCTGCTTCAAGTCCATAAAGTTTACCTATGCAAGAAAAAATATAAAAATAAAAAATCTGTTTGATTAAAACGTAATTTTTGTTTAGTGTGAAAATATTGTCCCGCGCCTTAACGTTATGATCTAAGGCAGTGATGTCAAAGCAAGCGCATTTTTCTGACCTTGACGTCGTGCGCTGGTATCAAGCGCTAAGTATGATAAGAGGAAGGGTTGTGTGTATGAATAAGCAGTCTGTTGGATTAAGAAAACTGGTGCACAAGCTTCAAACGGAACGTCAAATTTTATGTCATTTTTATATGGCTTCTTTCTGTTTGATATTATCTATATTGTCTGTAAAACTAAAGTACTAATACCAATTTCTTAATATTGCATTTGTTTTTTAAATGTTAATAACATAATAAAGGGTTAAGAAGGAATATTCACATAAATTCCGTAGTAGTACAACTATACTGTACTAAATGGATGAAACACATCATTCATAAAGAAAGTGATATTCCAAAAAAAGAGATTGAGTATGACATGATAAGTTGGAATTGATATTGATGGTACATTTAGCCTCATAAAAATAATCAATAAACTAATAAAAACAATATTACAGTACAAAGCAAAGTTACCTATATGTTTTAAGTTAACTAATATTCCATAACAAATCGCATTATGCTTTCCTAACATCAGAATATTAAATTATTTTCTCTAAATGTGCTGAAGCTATAGAGCTGATATTTTTACAACACATGGGCACGTATCTTTTGCTTATGATGTAACAGTAGTTGCTTTGTTAATTCATTTCCTTACAAACAATATGTATGCGAATATTTTTAAAATTGTCGATACACTATCTTCAGTAATACGTATTTACGGTATGTTACATTTACGAAAACATTCTGTCAGGCTACTAAATAAATAGGCCTATATCTGAAAATTTCAGTTTTCTATAAAAAAAAGTTGAGAAAATATTTCTTTTGAATAAA